>NC_137071.1:121695458-121884416 GCF_951640355.1 Cnephaeus nilssonii | reverse complement strand
TGGTTGGTTAGGGCATGGGGGGGGGGGTTAATAGAGAGGGAGGGAGGGGTGAGGAAACAGATTTGTTATTCCACCCATTTATGCACTCATTGGTTGCTTCTTGTATGTGGCCTAACTGGAGATTGCACCCACAGCCTTGGCATATTGGGAGGGCCCTCTAACCAACCGAGCTACCAGGCCAGGGCTCACATCAGCTCTTTTTTTTATGTGTTCTTTAAAAAAAAAAAAAAAACATTTTTTTATTTTAGAGAAGAAGGGAGAAGGAGAGAGAAACATCAATGATGAGAGAGAATCATTGACTGGCTGCCTCCTGCACACCCCCCAATGGGATCAAGCCCCTAACCCAGGCATGTGCCCTGCCCAGGAACCGAACCGTGACCCTCTGGTTCATAGGTAGATGCTCAACCACTGAGCCACACCGGCTGGGCTCACACCAGCTCTTGATGCCTAACCTCTGGTAGAGGCATGAGGGACAGATGAGGGTATTCAATGTTACCTCGGATCTGAGTCCCTACCCTGAGGCACAGCATGAGGACCCAAGACACAACACAATTCAGTGATGAGAGCTAGACTGGGGCAGACATAAGGGCACTCAAATGTCACCTCAGCTCTGTGTAGCTACACAAGTCAGAGATATTAGGGGCCAGGTGACAGCATCAACAGAAAGCCCAGATACTGATATTTATGCCAGAAAGGAGAATGGAGGGACTGGGTAGAGACATAAGGGCC
This sequence comes from Cnephaeus nilssonii, assembly GCF_951640355.1. Taxonomy (NCBI): domain Eukaryota; kingdom Metazoa; phylum Chordata; class Mammalia; order Chiroptera; family Vespertilionidae; genus Cnephaeus; species Cnephaeus nilssonii. Next base: position 121,883,687 of record NC_137071.1, on the reverse strand, counting down.
CAACGGGACCACACTGGGTGCACACATATGAGGGGAAGACAGTCAACTGAGGGCACAAATCTTGGCGCCTACACGGCAGAGGGGGATGAGGGACCATTGAGGTGATTCGACTGCCACTTCAGCTTTGGGTGCCAAGTCTGGGGCAGAGGCAGGAGGTACCTGCACCGAAGCAGAAGCACACAAGCACACATGACTGTCATCAACTGACAACGGAACCATCGGTGTCCACACAGAGAGGGAAAGAGGGATCCGTTGATGGTATCAAGTGGCACATGAGGACCCAAGGCAAAATAGTCAACTGGCACCTCAGCTATGGGAGCTACGCTGGGACACAAGCAAGAGGGCCCAGAGGAGACATTCTCTGCCACCTCATGCGAGTGCCTGTACCGGGTCAGGGACATGGTGCCTGTGACACGAGGGTCTAATCCTCTCTATGTTCCCATTGAAAAACAGTCCCAGAGGAAATTAAGGACTCACAAGGCTGTGGGCAAGATGGCAACACTCTCCTCTAAGAACGACCAGTCTGGCAGATGCCCCAAGCCTGGCTGGAAGCCCAGGAGTGTAACTGAGAGCTACCTCTAGGGGACATTACAACTATGAGCATTTCAGGAGAGAACAGTGAGGTTCAGTGCCCACAAGTATGTGAGGGTTTGGCACATGGTCACCATTATCTCTAAGATCAAACTCCATAACAAAATCCAAATACTAACCCCTACTGCAGCAGCAGGGCCCTGAAACTGACCACCTTGATCTTGTTAGCGAGAAAGAGAGTGTTGTGTATGTCACTGTAGAAGCTACTGGATTCTAACCAGAGATCTGGCACTGCCCAGCTGTATAAGCTTTCTCTGCATTTTGAATGTCAGGTTCCCCCTGGTGAGGTCATGGGGTCAAAGGGCACGGATGTTTCTGTGGTTCCCATGCCACCCAGCTGCTGCCCTCCAGAAGGAGTCGCGCTGACAGGGTTGGGCCCAGCTCTCCCAGTGCAGTGGGTGATGAGGTGCACTGAGTGGTGTAGACAGTCAACTGAGGGCACAAATCTTGGCGCCTACACGGCAGAGGGGAATGAGGGACCATTGAAGTGATTGGCTAGAGAGAGGCTAGAGGAGCAGGTATTCTCCCCTCCCATCATCAGAACGACATGGAAGACGGTGTGAACGCGCTGCCATCTGGAAATCAGACTGCAAGGAAAGGCATCTGAAGGCTGAGCCTCCTGGTCTCTGGTTCGTCGCATTCTGGTGTTTTCTCCTGCATCCTCCTCTGTACCTCCGTGTTTCTAAAAGGCACATATATCCACTTTAAAACAATTTCTAATTACGCCCCCAGATCCCATCCGCCTCTCTCTAGACCTCAGAAATCCGACCGGAGGACACCAGCGTAACCCCAGCACTCCAAGCCTGAGAAGCTGGACTCTCCTAGCAAACTGGCCTCTGATGGGAGACTTCTGGGGCGGGGCATACGTGGGACAGGGGCGGGGCCGGATAGGGCTCCTCCCACTTGGCGACCAGTCAGCTCTTCCCAAGCACACGTCAGAGGCGGGCCGTTCTCACCCGGCGGCTGCAGCAAATGGAGGAGGAGGCCTGTGGGCGGGACCTCTCAGGCCAGGGGCGGGGCCTCCGCTGCTTTCCACGCCCACCCCCCACCTGGCTGCGGTGCGGCAAAGCCCTCGCCCCAGCCGGGGGGTGGTGCCTGCGGGCTGTGGCCCCGCCCCGGGCCGCCATTGCAAGGCCTTGTGGGGCTGTGTGTCCTCTGCTCTCGCTCTCTCCTTCCTTCGCTGAGCAGGGCAGCGCGGCCGGCCTGACAGGGTTGCCCCCGACTGAGGTCGCATCTCCCCACGGCTAGGCAAGTCTCCGGCCGGCCTAGCCCGCGTCGCAGGCCCCCGGGCCCAGAGGGGCGGCCTGAGCTCCGGGCCTCTCCCATGGGAGGGGCCTGCGTCTGAGAGAACCACTTCCATTTCCCAGTCCCAGAGGCTCCGTAGGCACGATCGACCTCGAGCCAGCGCGTTTCCGAGACCCCTCTGGTCCCGACAGGGCTTCTCTTCGCGTTCCCCGGAGCCTGGCCAGGTGGATGAACAAGTCGGTGCACCGATCGCGCCCGTCCCGCAGCAGGGGCCCAGCTCTGGCTCATCCCTGACCCCCCACCCAAACCTGCTCTTCTGCTTTGTTGCCTCCAGAGCGCACGGTCCCCAAACAGTTCACCTGCCGGCGGCCCCAACCCAGCGGGAGACGTGGACATGAGGTTGGCAGGTGGGTGGCTTCCACAGCGAACAGGAGGAAGTTGGAAAGGAGACCCGGCTGGCCCAGGTGTCCAGGGGTCTGCAGCTGGAGGGGTCCAGGTGGACCACTGGATTTGCTTTTGGAAACGGAGGACTATGCACAAGCATTCATTCCAGGACCTTGAACAAATCCTTTCACTTGCGAGCATTTCAGCTCCCCAAACTGTGAGATGAGGATTAGGATAGTGAATTTCTACCACCTCGGGCAACTGGTTGCTGTTTGGAAAACAAGTTGTGGGAGGGGAGAGAGAGGCTCCTGGGAGCAACGAGACTGGGTGGAGAGGTAGTGGTCTTAAAGGAGAAACTGACCCAAGTGGCTCTGGGGTTGAATACGAACCTAGTGCTAGCCTTGCTGTCGGCTGGATAAGGAAGGATGAGCGTGGATTGGGGAGGGACAGCTTGGGGGGATGGAAAACAGAACTCAAGAATTAGAGTTCTGTACCTGATAAGGTTGCAACATTCTGAATGCATTCCAGTGGAGCGAGCCAGTGGGGAACTGGCTGGGAGGGTGTAGCCTCAAGGCTAGGGCAGAAAAATAGAGTGCCACTGCTCCCTGGCGGGGGTGGGGGGGTGGGGGGGTGATTCAAGGCGGGGAGTAGAGCACCTATAAGGAGGGTAGAGGAAGAAGAGTAGAGTAGGCAGAGAAGACAGCCTGAGACAGAAGCCTGGGAAAGTCTAGATTTTCAGGGGGAGGGTAGAGGAGGAGGATAAAGCAAGGAGGATGGGCCAGCTTGTGTTGTTCTGGAAGCCAGGAGGGAAATTCTGTTTTCAGCAGGAGGGCCTGGGGCAGTCGACTGAGAAGTCAAGAAAGATCAGGGCTGACAAGTGATGGGGGGAGCTGACACCAAGAATGTCATAGGTGGCCTTGGAAAGAAGTTTTTGTTTGTTTTGTTTTTAAATATATTTGTATTGATTTAAGAGAGAGGGAGGGAGAGGGAGAGAGAGAGAGAAACATCAATGACCAGAGAGTGTCATTGATCAGCTGCCTCCCACACGCCCCACACTGGGGATCGAGTCCACAACCTGGGCATGTGCCCTGACTGGGAATTTGAACCATGACCTCCTCGTTCTTAGGTGGATGCTCAACCACTGAGCCATGCTGGCCGAGCTTTTGTTTTTGTTTTTTTTTAATCCTCACCCAAGGATATTTTTCATTGATTTTTAGAGTGGAAGGGAGGGGGGAGAGAGAGAGAGAGAGAGAAACATCAATTGGTTGCCTTTCTCCCCCACGCACCCCAACCAGGGCCAGGGATCAAGCCTGCAATCGAGGCACACACTCTTGATTGGAATCGAACCCAGGACCCTTCCGTCCGCGGGCCAGCGCTCTAACTACTGAGAAAAACCGGCTAGGGCAGGAGGAGAGATGTTGAAAATAGAAGAGAAAGACAGAGATGGGATGATTGCTGTTACAAGAAACCTGAGCAGGGCGCTAGCCGGTTTGGCTCAGTGGACAGAGCGTCGGCCTGCGGACTGTAGGGTCCCGGGTTTGATTCTGGTCAAGGGCACATGCCCGCATTGCAGGCTCAATCCCCAGTGGGGTGTGTGCAGGAGGCGGCCGATCTATGATTCTCATCACTGATGGTTCTATCTCTCTTTCCCTCTCCCTTCCTCTCTGAAATCAATTTTTAAAAAATTTAAACACATACACACAAAAAAAAAAAAAAAAAAAAAAACAAGAAACCTGAGCAGGGAGGAGAGCTAGGGATACACATCACAGCAGGTGAAGGGACTGGTCTTCAAAAGGACTAGGGACCGCCTCTTCCATCACAACAGGAGAAAAAGAGGATGTGATGGGTGGACCACAAACATCAGCAGCCTCAGTGGTGCTCCTTGGGGGAGTGCGAGAGCCCACTTGAGCAGTGAGTTCTGGAAGGTCCCCACACCTGCCTGGGGGAAACCAAGCTGAGAGCCTTGGAGCTGCCCCCCTCTGGCCGGTGGACGGCCACAGGTCTCCACCTTCCTGTCCTCCAGTCCCTTCAACCCAAGTGGATGGGGAGATCTGGTCGCAAGAGGCCCTGGGATCATTGGGAGCTCACTGGCATCTGAGGTGGCCTTGCCTTGTCTGTCCTGTCTCCAGGCCCCCTCCGCATCGTGGCCCTGGTTGTGACTGTGGCTCTCACCTGGATCATAGTCAGCATCTTCCTGGGTGGGCCTGGCAGTGGCTTCTCTCGCATCCAGCAACTCTTCACCAGTGAGTGTGGGACTTGTCCTTGCCTGGCTACAGAGGTCCCCATGGTGGCCACCTGGGCCCGTGGGCTGAGGCTCAGGCTGGGGGTGGGAGTGGCCTGGATTTCCTTTCTCTTCCTCAGTCTGTCTCCTGGCATCCAGCACAGCCTTCTGGTTGGGACGTTGCTTTGGCTGAGCAGCAAATCCCCGCTGATTCGTTCTGAGCCCAATTGGAGTGGGTGGGGCCTGAGTGAGGGGCAGATGGACTTCCACTGAACATTGGGGATGACTCCCTGGTTGCTCCCTGCGGACATTCTGCTGAGCTCTGAGATTAGGAGGGGACTCTACATCTTGTCTCTGGTGACCTAAGTACTTTGTACAATTCCAACTTACCCTTTGCCTGGAGCAGGGAGCTTTGCATATGAGCATCATTTAGACTTGAGCAAGAACATGCCAAGATCAGCCTGGCTTAGCCCTTGGCCTCTGAGCCTGATGCTCCACCACCTTGACTGCATGGTATAGGGCCAGGCTGCCCTGCTGCAGGCCAGGAGATCTCCATGCTAACAGAAACAACTCTCTACCCACAGGCCCAGAGAACTCAGTGACAGCAGGTAAGGCTCTTGTCACCTCCCTGCCCTTCTTCTGGGCCTGCCCCTCCTCCTACTTATGTGATACCCCTGCCTGCCTCCAGCTCTCCAGGGTTTCTGGTCTCCACTTATCTCTCCCCAAACTGGCCAGCACAGCCCGCTGAGCCGCTGGCATGCCGTGAATCTAGGAAACAAATTCCCTGCTTCCAGAATATACTGGTGGGACAGGCATAGGATAGAAATTCCCATTCCAGCCCAGCCGGCGTGGCTCAGTGGTTGAGCATCGACCTATGAACCAGGAGGTCACAGTTCCATTCGCAGTCAGGGATCCATCCCCAGTAGGGGGCGTTCAGGAGGCAGCCGGTCAATGATTTTTTTCTCATCATTGATATTTCTATCTCTCTCACACTCTCCCTTCCTCTGTGAAATCAATAAAAAAAATTTTTGAGGGGGGGGGTGCATAAATGTGTTTATTGGCAAGGTATAAAACCAATCCAGGAAAATAAAATTATCAGTTTAATAAAATGATTGTACACATTCTTTAAAAAATTATTCTTACTCATTTACTTGGAAATAATTTCAGATCTATAGAAAATTGAAAAAAAAATAGGACAAAGAATATTGTACCCAGCTTTACCTTTTGTTAATATTCTGCTGCTTTATTAAAAATGTATTTTTAAAATATCTTTTGTGGGGACACAATATAGCCTGTGACAGAGGCTCTCCTTCTGTCCTTCTACCTCTGCCCTGTGAAAATCAGGTGCTCTCTCTCTCTTTGTTAAAAAAAATATATTTTGTCCTAGCTGGTTTGGCTCAATGGATAGAGCGTCTGCCTGTGGGCTGGAAGGTCCCAGGTTTGATTCGGGCACATGACTGGGTTGCTGGCTCGATCCCCAGTAGGGGGTATGCAGGAGGCAGTTGGTCAATGATTATCTCTCATCACTGATGTTTCTATGTCTCTCTCTCCCTTCTTCTCTGAAATCAATAAAAATATATTTAAAAAAACATTTTTATTGATTTCAGAGAAGAAGGGAGAGGGAGAGAGAGATAGAAACATCAGTGATGAGAATCATTGATAGGCTGCCTCCTGCACGCCCCCCATTGGGGATCGAGCCCAAAACCCGGGCATGTGCCCTGACCAGGAATCGAACCGTGACCCTCTGGTTCATAGGTCAACACTCAACCATTGAGCCACACCGGCCAGGCCAGGTGCTCTCTTAGTTCCTGCTCTCCTGCAGTCTCTTCTGGCCGTACGCTCATCTGTACACTTGCCCTCCCAGCTGCTACTCCTTTCTCTTCTCGGATCAGTGGCAGAAAAGCCTCCCTAGGGGTCCCTGTCCCCTTGCCCTGCGGCCCAGAGTGTCTGTGGAGGTGTTCCTGGCCTGAGCCATGTCCTCTCCCTGCACTGGCCCCCTGCTCAGTCATCAGTCATTCCTCCCTGTGGGCCGGTCCTGACCTCCCTCCCTCAGACTTCGGGTGACCCAGGGCCAGGCCCATGGGTCACCCCTACTGTCCCCGCCCAGAGCCGCGGGCCAGGAAGTACAAGTGCGGCCTGCCCCAGCCATGTCCTGAGGAGCACCTGGCCTTCCGCATGGTCAGCGGGGCTGCCAATGTCATCGGACCCAAGATCTGCCTGGAGGACAAGATGTGAGTTCCTTGGGGGGGGGGCAGGGGGGGCGGGGGAGGGAATGGGTGATCAGAAGCTGGTCCTGCCAGGTCAGGAGAGTGGAGCAGACGTGCCACTTGAGGGCTGTCCCCTTGCTAGGCTCATGAGCAGTGTCAAGGACAACGTGGGTCGAGGACTGAACATTGCCCTGGTGAATGGTAAGTTCCCTCTGATGTGGGGTCAGAGTTTGGTGGAGGAAAGTGGAACCCTGCTGTGCTGTGACCTCCCCACCCCCTCCCCACAAGGGGGAGGCATCTGAGTGTTTATCTTAGCCCTCCTCTTCCCTCCCTTCCCCTCCCCTCAGAATCCCAAGGAGGTGGGGAAGGGGTTGTGCTAGCTGAAGGGTCCACAGAAGTGACTCGATGAACAAAAGCATGGTAGCAGGAGAGCCCTGCCAGTGTGGCTCAGGGGTTGCATACCCTGTCGGTGTGGCTCAGGGGTGGCATAGTCAACCCATGAACCAGGAGGTCACAGCTGGATTTCGATTCCCGGTCAGGGCACATGCTCGGGTTGCTGGCTCGATCCCCAGTGTGAGGCGTGCAGGAGGCAGCTGATCATTGATTCTTCTCTCTCATCATTGATGTTTGTATTTCTCTCTCCCTCTCTGAAATCAATAAAAAAAATACATACTTATTTTTTAAAAGGATGATAGTAGGAAAGAATTAGGAGTTTCCAGGAATTTGAAGGGCGCACCTGGAAGGTCTCAAATGCCAGGCAGAAGCTCTGCAGTCTTGGATGGGCCACAGCTGTCTGAATAAGGCGCATAGTTGGCAGGAACATGGGGGATATATATATATACACACTAGTGGCCCAGTGCACGAAATTCATGCACGGGGGTGTGTGTTCCTCAGCCTGGCCTGCACCCTCTCCAATCTGGGACATCCCTCTCACAATCTGGGACTGCTGGCTCCTAACCGCTCACCTGCCTGCCTGTCTGATCGCCCCTAACCACTCTGCCTGCCGGCCTTCTTGCCCCCAACTGTCCCCCCCCCGAGCCTGATCACCCCCAACTGCCCTCCCCTCCTGGCCTGATTGCCCCTATCTGCCTCTGCCTCGGCCCCACCACCATGGCTTTGTCCGGAAGGTCTCCCGGTCTAATTAGCATATTACCCTTTTATTAGTATAGATTTTTTTGCTTTTTAAAATTTTTTTTCCCTTTATTGGTTTTTAGAGAGAGAGAAAGGGAGAGGGATAGAGAGAGAGAAACATCATCAATCAGCTGCCTCCTGCACACCTCCTACTGGGGATCGAGCCCACAACCCAGGCATGTGCCCTGACCAAGAATCTCAATCAAACCATGACCTCCTGGTTCATGGGTCAACATTCAACCGCTGAGCCACACCAGCCAGGCTGATATGGGGGGACAGTTGAAAAGGTTCCAGAAGGGCTGCACCCAGTGGCCATGCCATGTGGTGAGCCTAGTCTGGGAGGACCGAGGTGGTAGGCTGGGTTTGCCCTGGTGGCTTGCCCAGGAAGACCCCATCCTCCCTGTTGATCCAGGGGTCAGCGGTGAGCTCATCGAGGCCCGGGCCTTCGACATGTGGGCAGGAGGTGAGTGGCCGCCTGGCGCCCCAATTTTGACTGTGCGACAGAATGACTAGGTGTCCTTCCCCTAAACACTGCCCTTCCTCTGGCCATTCGCTGGGGGCCTCTCGAGCACTTTCCTTGGGTTCGGAAAAGGCAGGGGCAGGTTCAGGTGTGTGGCCATGGGGCGTGCCCTGGCTTCTTACACCAGTTTGCTCCTGTGACCCTTAGTGGGGTGTGTCCCTGGCCTGATACCTACTTTTAAGTGTCCTCGTTTGGAGAATAGGGGCTGGTGGGGGAGGGAAGCCCAGGGGTGCCTGATGCTCCGTGTTCCATGGGACCTGTGCCCCCCAGATGTCAACGATCTACTGAAGTTTATTCGGCCACTGCATGAAGGCACCCTGGTGTTTGTGGCATCTTACGACGACCCAGCCACCAAGTAAGTGCTTGCCCAGGCCAGCCTCAGCCTTGCTCTCCTATGGCGACCGCTCACACCTTCTCCTTCTGCGCCGCAGGATGAACGAAGAGACCAGGAAGCTTTTCAGTGATCTGGGCAGCAAGAATGTCAAGGACCTCGCCTTCCGGGACAGCTGGGTGTTTGTGGGGGCCAAGGGTGTGCAGAACAAGAGCCCCTTTGAGCAGGTACGGGGCTGGGGGGAGGCTGGCAACTCCGTTTCCCAGCCCAGGGCAGCTGGCCCGGGCTTTCTGCCTGCATCTCATGAGGTTCCCTTCTGTTCATGCTGCAGTCTTCCCTAAATCCTGCCCCTACACCCCCACCCGAGGCAGCCCTGGCCCCCTCCTGGTCTGTCCTGTATGGATTTCATCCTAAAGTGTCTTTATTTTTATTTTTACAAGTATTAATTTCTTTTTTTAAAATATATTTTATTTTCATTGATTTTTTACAGAGAGGAAGGGAGAGGGATAGAGAGTTAGAAACATCGATGAGAGAGAAACATCCATCAGCTGCCTCCTGCACACCCCCCACTGGGGATGTGCCCGCAACCAAGGTACATGCCCTTGACCGGAATCGAACCTGGGACCCTTGAGTCTGCAGGCCGACGCTCTATCCACTGAGCCAAACCGGTTAGGGCACAAGTATTAATTTCTTTAAATTTTATTTTTATTTTTATTTATTTCCGAGAGGAAGGGAGAGGGAGATAGAAACATCAATGATGAGAGAAAATCACTGATGGGTTGCCTCCTGCACACCCCCCACCTGGAACTGAGCCCGCAACCTGGGCATGTGCCCTGACCGGGAATCGCACCATGACCTCCTGGTTCATAGGTCGATGCTCAACCACTGAGCCACACTGGCCGGCCAGGCCCTAAAGGGTCTCTGAGTGTTGCACACTGGCAACTCGCCTCCTAAACATCTTCAAGGTGCTTGGTCCCCCCATCCTCCCAATACCCAGATTCACGCTGCATGCCCTTCTCCACCAGCCTGGCTGCTGTCTGGCTGGCGGCTCCTCTGGGGCCACCCATGTCATGCCCCATGCGAGGGGCTGGGAAGCCCCAGGTGCCCTCCTCATTGTTGGGAGGCTCCCTGTTCTGTGAAAGCTGTGGTGTCCCCAAGCCCTGCTCCCCACAGCAGGACAAAAGAAATAGCCTCCGCTGATTTCTGGAAGGTTCTGGTTACCAAAAGAGCAGCTTAACACCCCACCCCACCCCCCAGAGAAGAAACACTCCCTCTGAGCTTGCTCTTCTATAACTTCCAGCAGCTCCATGTGGGCTGGGCAGAGACAGGCGTACAGACAGACCCCTGCCCTCCCTCCCCAGCGTGTGCCAGGCCCACAGAGGTGCAGGGGAGCTGACCTCTCGCTGCCCCTGTGGAGGGCATGCCCGTGCAGCCAGGGCCATTTCTCCATGAGAAAGATCAAGGTGCCAGGACAGACAGAGGGGGCGGGTGCCTCCTGCACACTCCCTACTGGGTATGTGCCCGCAACCAAGGTACATGCCCTTGACCTGAGAGTGCACGGTTGGCTGACCCCGGCCCAGGGGCACTGCCAGTTCTTTCTCGGGTGCCTGAGGGCTGAGGCTGTGACTCCCCGCTCCCCTGACCCCGCAGCATGTGAAGAACAGCAGGCACACCAATAAGTATGAAGGCTGGCCCGAGGCGCTGGAGATGGAAGGCTGCATCCCGAGGAGAAGCACGGCCAGCTAGCCAGCCAAGCGATGACCGGGCTAAGGAGGCTGCGTGTGCCTGGCCCAGGAGGAGGCAGCAGTGGTGCCAGCGCAGGGCTGAGTCCCGACCCCACACCGGCCAGGAGTGCTCTCTTGTCCAACACATCCGGGCTCCGAGGCGGTGAGCGGTGACCCATGTGTGTGACTGGTGGTGGGCCCTGTGACGGCCAGCCTCATTGTACTTTGGCAGGGGAACCCAGGTGCCCATCTCCTTCTTTTCCTAAGGCTGCTTTCCCTAGTCAGCCCCCACCCACTTCCCAAGGTCCTGGGTGCGCACCCCCTGGCTGCACAGCCGCCTGGTTGGGCAACTTCCGGAACCTCTCTGCCCAGAGCCGCTCACTGCTCTGCAGGCTAGTCCTGTTTCCCACGGGTTTCCTTCCGGTGAGCCACATCTGGCGGCCCATGGCAGGGATCTACCTGGCTGCCTCCTGCCCCGCTCTCCGTAGGAAGGGGCCGCCTTAGAGCCTGGCTGGCCAGGGCAGGAAGGTAGTGAGCCTGGTCACGGGCCCTGGTGCAGTGGGTGGCAGCTCCTGCAGTTTGTCACAGGACCCGGCTTCTAGATGACCTCTTAATAAATCGGTGCCCCAGTGGAATGTGTGCATTCAACATGGAGTCGGATGGTATTGTCCTTGGGGGAGGGACATGGCCTGGAGGCCCAGCCAACCCACCCCCACAGCCTTAGCAGACCGCCTTTGTCTCCAGGACCCTGCCACAGACATGTCCTGCTGTCGCTGAGCTGTGACTCAGGTAGCAAGCAGAGCAGCTCGCCAGCTGGTAGCCCGAATCCTTGCCCGAGAGAGACGATTCTGCTCTCCGGGCAGGAAACCCACTAACTCCCTCACACACAGCACATGCCTGTAGGAACACAGATGGGGATTAAATCCAGCCCGGGCCTCCCACTACACCCAGCCTCCCCGGGAGCTAGTGGGTCTCCCCGCAGCACTCAGCTTTGGATGCCTTTGAAATCAGGACTGCAAAGGGCAAAGTCACGTGGACTATTTATCATTTCTCACAGATTAGTTCTATTTCCCTTCATTGAGTGTGAACCAGCAAGAAACTAACAGTTTTGCTGGAATACCACATTGGGGGGGGGGCAGGTACTATGGTATGGAGTCAGAAAAGGAAGAGAAGTCACTGCCCTAGCCAGTTTGCCTCAGTGGATAGAGCGTTGGCCTGTGGACTGAAAGGTCATGGGTTCGATTCTGGTCAAAGGCATGTATCTCGGTTGTAGGCTCAATCCCTGGCCCTGGTCAGGGCGCATGCAGGAGGCAACCAATCAATGTGTCTCAGTGGATTCAATGGATGTGTCTCTCTCACATCAATGTTTCTCTCTCTGTCTCTCCCCCTCCCTTCCACTCTCTCTAAAAATCAATGGAAAAATATCCTCAGGTGAGGATTAACAAAAAAAAAAAAAGAAGAAGAAGAAGAAGAAAAGAAGGCAGTTTAGACTTTCTAGATGAGAGGAGTTGGGGCACCAGCCAGGCAGCCTCAAGGGGTCCACGGTAGGGGTGATGGACTTACGAGTCCTATTCTGGAAGTGGGCTTCCTGAGCCTCTGCCTTCTAGGAGTTCAGTGTGGTCAGAGTGCGAGCAAGTTGTTAAGAAATGAAAGATTTTTTTATTTTATTTTATTGATTTTTTACAGAGAGGGAGAGGGATAGAGAGTTAGAAACATCGATGAGAGAGAAACATCGGTCAGCCGCCTCCTGCACACCCCCCACTGGGGATGTGCCCGCAACCAAGGTACATGCCCTTGCCCGGAATCGAACCTGGGACCTTTCAGTCCGCAGGCCGACGCTCTATCCACTGAGCCAAACCGGTTTCGGCAAGAAACGAAAGATTTAAAGAGCAGGCTGAAGAGGATTGAGGAGGCATGAAGGAGAGGCCTTGGTTGTGATGCCAGGACTTGAAGGGCCAGGGAAGTGGAGACCCGAGGAGGGCCCAGTTTGCTTGCCCAGGAGATGCTGATCATGGAAGCTGACACACTGTACATGTATCCATTTTTTCCTAGACTTTTTTTTTTAATATATATATTTTATTGATTTTTTTACAGAGAGGAAGAGAGAGGGAAAGAGAGCTAGAAACATCGATGAGAGAGAAGCATCGATCAGCTGCCTCCTGCACACCCCCTATTGGGGATGTACCCGCAACCAAAGTACATGCCCTTGACCGGAATCGAACCTGGGACCCTTCAGTCCGCAGGCCGACGCTCTATCCACTGAGCCAAACCGGTTTCGGCTCCTAGACTTTTTTTTTTTACTCTTTTTTTTTTTTTTTTGCTAATCCTGGCCTGAGAATATTTTTTTCTTTTCTTTTTTCTTTTTTAGAGATAGTAGAAAGGAGGGAAGGAGTGGTGGGAGGGGGGTGGGGAGAGAAAAAAAAAACATTGATGTGAGAGAAACACATCAACTGGTTGTCTCCCAACTGGGGCTGGGGATCGAACCTGCAACCTAGGTACGTGCCCTTGACCAGCAACCAAACCCATGACCCTTCAGTCCATGGGCCAACGTTCTAACCACTGAGCTAAACAAGCCAGGGCGAGACTTTCCTTTTTAGAGTTCTAGGTTCACAGCAAAGTTGAGCAGAAAGTACGGTGAGCCCTGGCTGGTGTGGCTCAGTGGAAGAGCACTGGCCCAGGCACTGAAGGGTCACGGGTTCGATTCCTGGTCAAGAACACATACCTGGATTGCAGGTTCGATCCCCAGCCCTGGTTGGGGTGGTGTGGGAGGCAAGCACTGTTTCTCTCTCCCCCTCCTTCTCACTCTCTCTGAAAAGCAATGGAAAAATATACTCGGGTGAGGATTAACAACAAAAAAACTATAGTTACCACATACATCATCATCACCCAAAACCCACAGTTGACATTAGGGTTCCCTCTTGGGTGGTAGTTTGTGGGTTTGACAAATATACACTGAGTGGCCAGATTATTATGATCTCTGAATGCATAATAATCTGGCCACTCAGTGTGTGTGTGTGTGTGTGTGTGTGTGTGTGTGTGTGTGTGTGTGTGTGTATTAGAGGCCTGGTGCATGAATTCGTGCATGGGTGGGGTCCAGCCAGCCTGGCCCGGGGGAGGGGACATGGGCGGTTGGCCAGCCAGCCTGCTGGTCGAACTCCTGGTCGAGGGGACAATTTGCATATTAGCCTTTTATTATATAGGATATACACTGAGTGGCCAGATTATTATGCGTTCAGAGATCATAATAATCTGGCCACTCAGTGTATAAATAAGTGGAACAACAAATATATCTTTAAAATCAATCAAAAAAAATTTTTAAGTAATAATAGGAGGGGGACTTATTATTCCTGTAATGTACCCCAAAGCCCACAAGTGATACCAGCTCTAATAAAGTCACCAGGCCCTGGCCGGGTTGGCTCAGTGGATAGAGCAGCCACCTGAGGACTGAAGGGTAGGAACTGCTCTCAGGATCACCATTGTGACCCTATTAATGAGGTGGCAGGTCTCCCATCTGAGGTGCGTTGGTATTGGTTCGGCTGTTATAATTTGTTCTCTGTTCTCGGTCCAGACGACTTCTCTTTTGAAACTAGATATCTTGACTGATTTGTAGAGCCCTTCCTCCGCTTCTGGAGTAAATTATTAATCCGTTAAATTAACTGCAAACATCATCTTGCCTTTAATCTAGCCCTCCCTGTTTCCTGTAGAGAAAACCTCCACATTGCCTCCTGCCAGACACCCCAGCAGCCCACTCTGGCTTTTCAGGGAAGGCTGACGTCACTGATGATAATGGGGAGCAGGCTTCTGACTGAATGTTGGAATATAAAAACACAGGTTTCATCCGGCTGCTGGGGCTCAGTGATTGAGCGTCCACTCATGAACCAGGAGGTCACAGTTCGATTCCCAGTCAGGGTATATGCCTGGGTTGTGAGCTCAGTCCCCAGTAGGGGACATGCAGGAGGTAGCCAATCAATGATTCTCTCTCATCATTGATGTTTCTATCTCTCCCTCCCTCTCCCTTCCTCTCTGAAATCAATAATAATAAAAATAAAAAACACATCGGTTTTGCCCTGGTCCATGGCTCAGTTGGTTGGAGTGTCATCCCATACACCAATAGGTTGTGGGTTCGATCCCTGGTCAGGGTTCTTTTTTTTTTTTTTTTAATATATATTTTGTAATTGATTTTTTACAGAGAGGAAGAGAGAGGGATAGTTAGAAACATCGATGAGAGAGAAACATCGATCAGCTGCCTCTTGCACACCCACCACTGGGGATGTGCCCGCAACCAAGGTACATGCCCTTGACCGGAATCGAACCCGGGACCCTTGAGTCCGCAGGCCGACGCTCTATCCACTGAGCCAAACCGGTTTCGGCAGGGTTCTTTTTTAAAAATATATTATTGATTCCAGAGAGGAAGGGAGAGGGAAAGAGATGGAAACATCATTGATGAGAATCATTGATTGGCTGCCTCCTGCACGCCCCCAACTGGGAATCAAGTCTGCAACCTGGGCATGTGCCCTTGACTGGAATCGAACCTGGGACCCCCTTCAATCCGCAGGCCGACACTCTATGCACTGAGCCAAACCAGCCAGGGCGCTGGTCAGGGTTCTTATGGGAGGCAACCGATCGGTGTTTCTCACATCCATGTTTCTCTCTCTCTCAAAATCAATAAACATATCCTCGGGCGAGGAAAAAAACAAAACAAAAATAAACCAAAAACCGGTTTTCCTCCAGGAAGGACGCATCTTTTACCCTGCTGTTGCACCGGACCCATTCCCCTTATCTCCCTGGCCAGCTTTACCCCGTCCTCAGACAGCCCTACCCCCACCACACTTTTGCAAGCTGCAGTCCTCAATACAGCATGTGCCAAGCCAAGCCCTTTCACGTGTGCCAGCCTGCTTCCAGCAGGACCCCTGAACTCCACTTGAGACGGGCAGTTGCAAATGTTCCCAGACACCAAGTCCACACGCAAATGGCTTACGACTTACTGGTCCTCTGAGACTAAAGAACAGCTTAGAGCTATGGCCCCTGAATATTTTTGATCACCCACATCCTTCCAACCCTCTTGAGCATGCAACCCCACACTGTGTATATATACATGCGTATCATATGCACATACTAATCTGAACTTTATAAAACAAATACGAAATTTTAAAAGAAAATGTATTTAATACATTTTTATTAAAAGCATTATAATTAGCCCTGCCTGTGCGGCTCCGTGGTTGAGCATCGACCTATGAACCAGGAGGTCAAGAGTTCGATTCCCGGTCAAGGGCACATGCCTGGGTTGTGGGCTTGATCCCCAGTAGGGGGCGTGCAGGAGGCATGATTCTTTCTCATTGATGTTTCTATCTCTCTCCCTCCCTTCCTCCCTGAAATCAATAAAAATATTTTTTAAAAAGCATTATAATTATTTATTTGAAAATGCAAATGAAAAGTAGAGATGTGGGGGTTTTTAGACATTCTCAACGATGTGTCTTGTGTGCCTCTCAGGGCAAGTACCTGCAACTTTAGGGGCCACGGCCTCCATCACAGCTGTGACAAGAGGTTCTTCCGGAGCAGTGGGTTGCCATTGACCCACTGGCCGACTGAATGCAATTGCCCTGCGTGCGGCCTTTGGGAACATGCAAATCCCCTTCGACTCTGCAGCTGCTCACTGTCTTCCCGTGTCCACCCTCATCACCTTTTTGCCCAACCTTATGCCATCGATTTGCATTTCTTTTCTGTGAATCCTCTGGACCTTGCTGGTGGCGCCAAACAGTGTTGAAAAGTGGACAAGTCCACTGGTGCCAGGGGTCAAGGAGAGCAAACGCGGTCAGGAGGAAGGTGGAACTAGGCCGAGCCTCGGCCCTAAAGCTACAGGGCTGGGCGCCGGGAGAAAGAACATGGTCGGAACCCGGACCTGAGGCATCCCCGCTGTGCTAACGGCTAAGCCTGGGGCCCACTGCCCCCGGAGGTCGCAGCGTGTTTGGGATGAACGGGGCCCCAGTCCTGAAAGGGTGCCCCTGGCGACGATCGCAGACGACTCACACCCGGCTCGTGCGCCGCCTGAGACCACACCCAGCAGCTACCAACTGCGACCAAGAAGGTGGCCAGATCCACGCTCCCCCGCCAGTGCGTCGCTCCCATATGCGTCACATCCGGTGGGAACGGCCCCAGCCTAGAGCATTGAGCTGGCGTCGCTGGGGGCGGGGCTTCGGGGAGGGGCGGGGCCTCGGGGCGGGGCTGGCCCCTGCGGGCCCCGAGCTCGCCAGCGTCCGCCAGGCCCGGCAGGGTCTGGCGCCAGCGCTGAGCTCCTGGGTTGTGGCGGCAGGTGAGAGCCTCAGGGCGGAAAGGAGGCGACCCCTAGCCCCGGCTCTGCGCTGGCCCTGTCAGGCCAGACGGGGAAGGGCCGCCGCTCCGCGTTGATGAGGCCTGGCGCGGCTGCGGGGCCTGGGAATGGCGTGAGGCCCCCCTCTCCCCCCGCCGCGACCCTGGAACCCTCCGGCGGATCGCGGACCTGTCAGCTGCGGGCGCGCCTCTCCTCCCGTCCCTCCCTCCCTCCCGGGTTCGCTCCTGAGCTCTGCCCGTGCCCAGTGCGACAACTTTCTAGACTCCCAGGTAGGGAGAACCCCTGGGTCAGCACTGTCATCTGCTCTAACACCAAATCCTCGGCCGGTGTGGGAAAAGCTGCGGGCCTCGGGGTTCCCTTCCCTGCCTTGGGGAACCTCTGCACAAACTCTTCCGACCCTTCAAAGCAGAAATGGCGTGGGACCTGGGCCAGACCCCTCTTGCAGTGACTCAAAGCCGCCCGCCGTGCTGGAAGGACAGGGTCAATGGCCCGTAGCCTCCTCTCCCTTCTGAACTGATTCATGCCACCCCCGTGATTTCAGTCCCGGGTGTGTCTTCGTCTTTTCCTTGTGGCTCCCCTCCACTTTGCTCCTCACATACCCCCTCTCTGGTGTTCCTGCCTCTCTCTTCAGCGGTGGGACGCAAGGCTGGACCAAAGCCTCCAGGGTAAGTGACCCAAACTTCAGCAGAGGCCAGGGCACCCCAGGGCACTAGGGTAGAGACTTTCCCATGGGTGAGCCTTGGCTTAACCTGCCTTCCACCCACTGATTCCCCTGCTCCTGAGTCTCACACGAGTCTCACCAGGGCCAAAGGCTAATAGGACCTAGAGAGGCAGGTGCCTCTTCCAGGACTGGGACACTGCAGGGCATGAGGTAACCACCAGTAGTGATGAAAAACCGCTGTGTCCCCATCCTGGTTGCCCCAGTTCCAGCAGGCGATGTAACAATAGGGTGGGGCCGCCCAGATAAAGAAATAAAAGGAGGTGGACCTCCGCCTTTCACCCTGAGGCACCCCACCCCCTAGAAACACTCAAGTCCCCACTGGGAGTTCCAAGCTCAGATAGGATTGCGTGTGGGCACGGGGAAGAGTCGGAGCAGAGCCCCTCAGACATGATTCAGTGGCTCAACTTCTAGGACTGCCAGAGGAGTGGAATCTCTGCTGGGAGGAAAAGACACCCCCCCCCCCCCAGCGGCTATGTGGCCCTATCTGAGCCCCTCCTGCTTCTCCTTCCAGCAACTTCCATGGGGAGAGGGGACCTGCACCCTTCCAGACCCTCCATCACACCACTGTCAGCAGGTAGGATAGGCCAGATATCCATGGCAACCCCTTTGACAACTGCATGTCGGTGGCGGACATCAGCTCTTGGGGCCTTTGTCCTGATGATCACCTGCTGTCCACACCACTTTGTCGATTGCTTTCGGCCTGATAGCTGGCACTCAGGCAGCCCTAAACCTGCTCTCCGATGGCCTCTCGGATCTGGCCTGAGCCACTATTTCCCATCAGCACCCTTTCTTTCCTCGGGCTTGTCTCCTTGTCACCCCTGGGCAGCCTTTCCGAGATTTCATCCTGGTTGTGGCACAGCTGCAGCCCGCTGTAGCTGTGTCTTTTTAAAAATATATTTTTTTATTGATTTTGAGAGAGAGAGAGAGAAAGGGAGAGGGATTGAGAGATAGAAACATCGATGAGAGAGGAGAGCCCCCACTGGGGATCGAGCCCACAACCCAGGCATGTGCCCTGACCGGGAATACAACCGGCAATATCTTGGTTCCGGGGTCAACGCTCAACCGCTGAGCCACGCCAGCCGGGCTCTAGCTGTATCTTTTTTAAAAATAAATATATTTTATTGATTTTTTACAGAGAGGAAGGGAGAGGGAGAGAGATGGAGAAACATCGATGAGAGAGAAACATCGATCAGCTGCCTCCTGCACACTCCCTACCGGGGATGTGCCCGCAACCAAGGTACATGCCCTTGACCGGAATCGAACCCGGGACCCTTCAGTCCACAGGCCGAAGCTCTATCCACTGAGCCAAACGGGTTTCGGCTCTAGCTGTGTCTTGAAGCCGGTGGAAATCAGGCTAGTGGTGACAGGATCGGGAGTGGCTCTCCCGAATCCCTTGAAATCAGGGCATCTCTGCAGGGTCGCTGTGCTGGGGGCAAGCCCATCACTGTGCTGGGAACTCCCCATCTGGAGGTGGCCCCTCCGGGTTAGGGATGGCAAGCTTTAGGCAGTTGCTCTAGGGGATGGGGCAGCCGCATGGCACTCGAGCCAGCCAGCACTAGACATTGCCTTTCTGTTCCAAGGTTTGGGGCAGGGGGCCCCGCTGAGTCTCTCAGCAGTGGACTTCCAGGTCCCCATGCTCCTGGGATCACCAGTGCTCGCCCTCACCTGCCACTTCCCTGTGTCCCTTCTCTCCTTAGGAAGAGCTCTGTCATCAAGGAAGGCCCCACCCATGGACCCTTCTCAGGACAACCCAAAGGCACCAGCGAGGCTGCTATCCTAAGCCCCAGAGGGCCTGGGCACACCATCCTCTGCCAGGAGCCATGGTGTTGACGATGAGCAGCTCCCAGCTGAGGTCTGGCCCAGGAGGGGGCAGTGGCTGCAAAGGCCCCCGAGGCATGCTCAGGGCTGCCCTGCTGCTTGCCAGCCTGTCTTGGGGGGCACAGGGAACAGCCATTGCCAACCTCAGCACAGCTCTGGGCCACCCCGGGCCACTGCCAGGGGGCCCCTACTTGAGCATTGGGGACGGCTCCGTGGTGGAGTTTGAGTTCCCAGAGGATAGTGAGGGCATCATCGTGATCTCGAGCCAGTACCCAGGCCAGGGCAATGGTCTAGGGCCCACCCCCACGCTGAGAGTCACCTCCTTGGCCACGGAGGTGCTGACCATCCAAAACGTGAGTGCCATCACCTGGGGCAGTGGGGGCGGCTTCGTGGTGGGCATCCACTCGGGCCTGCCTGGGCGAGCCCCACTCCACATCCAGCTTCTGGACCCCAACGAAGCCCCACCCACGCTGATCGAGGAGCGGAAAGATTTCTGCATCAAGGTCTCACCTGCCGAGGACGCCCCCGCCCCCGTTGGCACCGACCTGGTCCACTTCTCAGAGAACCCGATCCTCTACTTGCTCCTGCCTCTCATCTTCGTCAACAAGTGTTCATTCGGGTGCAAAGTGGAGCTGGAGGTCCTGAAGGAGCTCCTGCACAGCCCCCAGCCCATGCTGCTCGGCCTGTTGGGCCAGTTCCTGGTAATGCCCTTCTATGCTTTCCTCATGGCCAAGGTCTTCATGCTGCCGCAGGCCCTGGCTCTGGGCCTCATCATCACCTGCTCGTCACCTGGTGGCGGGGGGAGCTACCTCTTCAGCCTCCTCCTCGGAGGGGATGTCACCCTGGCCATCTCCATGACTTTCATCTCCACGGTGGCCGCCACTGGTTTCCTGCCGCTGTCCTCGGCTGTGTACAGCCGCCTGCTCAGCATCCACGAGACACTCCACGTGCCCATCTCCAAGATCCTGGGGAGCCTGCTGTTCATCGCCATCCCCATCGTGGTAGGCGTGCTGATCAAGTCCAAGCTCCCCAAGTTCTCGCAGCTGCTGTTGCAGGTCATCAAGCCGTTTAGCTTTGTGCTGCTCCTGGGC
Source organism: Cnephaeus nilssonii (assembly GCF_951640355.1). Taxonomy (NCBI): domain Eukaryota; kingdom Metazoa; phylum Chordata; class Mammalia; order Chiroptera; family Vespertilionidae; genus Cnephaeus; species Cnephaeus nilssonii. The sequence goes on along the minus strand of NC_137071.1, from coordinate 121,863,375 downwards.
GGCCTCTTCCTGGCCTACCGCATGGGGGTCTTCATCCTGGCGGGCGTCAGGCTGCCCATCGTGTTGGTGGGCCTCACTGTGCCCTTGGTTGGCCTCCTGGTGGGCTACTGCCTGGCCATGTGCCTGAAGCTGCCCGTGGCCCAGCGGCGGACAGTCAGCATCGAGGTGGGGGTACAGAACAGTGTGCTAGCCTTGGCCATGCTGCAACTGTCCCTCCGCCGCCTTCAAGCTGACTACGCCTCGCAGGCCCCCTTCATTGTGGCGCTGAGCGGCACCTCGGAGATGCTGGCCTTGGTTATTGGGCACTTCATCTATAGCAGCCTGTGCCCAGTTCCCTGAGGCCCCCCGGGGCCAAGCTTTTGCCACCCTCCCCTCCTGCCCCTCCCCGACCCCCACTGCCCCCACAGTTCTTGTGTACCAAAGGCCTTTAGTTCTCATGCACTATGCACTCAGAAAAAAAATCCAGGCTTATTTTTGTTACTGGTTTTTTTATTCTCCAGCTTTCAGTGCCAAAGAGGCCACGCTGAGTTACGGAGGCAGGCACTGCCCAGAAAATATATTTCAATAAAAGAGACAAGCAAGCTTGGGTCTCTTCCAGTCTCTGCCCTTTGGGGCCTGAGGGTGCGGGGGTAGAAGGGTGTTGACTGAGTAGGTGTGGGCCAGGGTGGAGGACTGGCTCGGGTTCCACGGTGACCTCTGCACGGACTTTCTCGGCCTTTCTTCCCCACGCTTCCCTTCTGGTAGAAGTGGCCCTCTGCTCTAGAATGGGCCGTGGGAGAACGAGAGCAGAGGCCTGGCTCCCCGCCTGCTGCCAAGTTTACTTGGCTTCCCGCCGCCAGACTGGGACGGGGGAGGCCGAAGGCCCGTGGCCAGGGTGGCAAGCTTGTCAGGGAGGGGCCCTTGGTGGACCAGAGAGGCAGACTGGGTGACGGCACCGCGACCAGCTACTCCCGCGGCTGCTCACGCGGGGCGAGCCAGGCCGCTCGCGGGGCGGGGCGGGGCGAGCGGGCTCTGGCCCTCCCTCCTCCCCACCCCCAGCTCTCCACGGAGCCCACCAGGCCCAGCTCGGTCCTCCCCGTCCTGGCAGACCCTCCTGCCCGATCGCAGCGGGCGGGTTTGCCACCCGGGGCGGTCCCAGGGCGGGGAGGAAGCGGGACGCCGAAGGGACTCCTCCTCCAGGAGCCACGAGGCAGGGCGGGGCCGGAGGCGGGGCCAGGGCGGCGGGCGCGCCCTCTCGCGGCTTCCGGTGGCGGCGGGGCGGTTCCGGCGCACGCCCGGGGCGGCGGCGCGCGGCAGGGGGCTGAGGGGTGCGTGTCGGCCTGGATGGACGCTGCCGCGGCCGCCATGCAGCTGACGGTGAAGGCGCTCCAGGGCCGTGAGTGCAGCCTGCAGGTAGCGTCCCCAAGCCCGCGATGCCCTCCGTGTCCGGGGCTCAGGGCTGGGCTGAGGGTGGGGAGCGGGCGGCGGGCGGGCGGGCAGGCGGGCAGCCGCGCTGGGGAGGCCGGGAGAGCCGCCGGCATCGGGGGCCGCGGGCTCAACCCCTGCTCCCGCCCTCGGCCAGGTGTCGGAGGATGAGCTGGTGTCCACGCTGAAACAGCTGGTCTCCGAGAAGCTGAACGTCCCTGTGCGCCAGCAGCGGCTGCTGTTCAAGGGCAAGGCCCTGGCAGGTAACGGGGAAGAGGAGGTGACCGGGGAGCCCTGCGTGAAATCGTGGTCGGGTGTCCAGGCCGAGCTAGGGCTGGGGCATCGGCCACTTGACCCTCGAGGCGGTGGCTGACCCCTCCTCAGCCAGATGCCACAGCAATCCCTGAGGCCGCCCCCACCGCCGTTGGTCATGACTTCATCGATCCCTTTTTGGCAGATGGGAAAAGACTCTCCGATTACAGCATCGGGCCCAATTCCAAACTCAACCTCGTGGTCAAACCTCTGGAGAAGGTGTTACTGGAAGAAAGCGCCCCGCAGAAAGTGGCCGAGGCCCCGCCCCTGCGCCCACCCGCCTGGCAGCTGATCGCCAAAGTCTTGGCCCGCCACTTCAGTGCCTCAGATGCCAGCAGGGTCCTAGATCAACTACAGAGGGTGAGAAGGGTAGCCCCAGACGCCCACTCCTGTCCCCGCTGCCCCCACCTGCCTCTGGCCTGGTGTACCCCCATGGGCACCCCCCCCCCCTGAATCCGCCTGGCCTTCTCTCCTCAGGATTATGAGAAGTCCCTGAGTCGCCTGACCCTGGATGACATCGAACGTTTAGCTAGCCGCTTCCTGCACCCCGAAGCCACTGAAGTTAAGGAGAAGGGGTTCTCTAAGTAAGATTCACGGAGTGTGGGGATGAGCCCGGCCAGGCTGCAAGCTGCATGTAGCATTAAATGTGTTCTCACGTTGCAATTTGGCTTATGATACTAGCTGGTGGGTACCCAGGAACTTGTACCCGGCTCTTGCGAGGTGCCAGGCACCGCTGAAAGCACTTGACCTGGGTTGGCTCCTCCACCTCGAACAAAAGGTGGGACGGCCGAGACTCCTTGCAGCGAAGTGAGGGAGCTCCAACCCGAGTCCAGCCAACTTCTCTAAGTGCCTCAGGATGAGAAAGAGAGAGGAGCTGTCTGGAAGATGCAGAGGGATGGGCTTGGGCATTTGGTGTTGACTAAACCCTCAAGTGATTCCTTTGCAGACCCCTGGCAGGTCCAGCCTGGGTGGGAGGCCGAGTGCCAGCCAGTCCTGGGAGCCCCCCCACCCCCCAGCTGCTGCAGCCAGTGTGCACACGATGAAGGAAAAGCAGCTTGGGGAGTCGGGGGTGAACATCGCCCAGCTCTGTGGTGTGACCTCAGGCAAGTCCCGGTGCCGTGTTGGTCCCCAGCCCTTGACTCTGCCCAGTGAAGGCCACTCCTTAAACCTCACTCCGTTTCCTTCATCCTGACTCCAGACCCGGGGCGGGGCGGGGCGGGTGTCTGCAGCGGCCCTCCCCTTTGTGTTCCATAAACTGAGGCCAGAAGCCAAGCAATAGCCAAGCATGGCCCAGAGATGGGGTGTCCTGGCCCCTTCCTGTCAAGCTCTTCCCTGGGCACCCTCTGTACTTGACTCCCGCTGGACACGGGTCGTTCTTGCTCCTTAAGGATGACAGGTGACTGGCTTGAGGTGACTCAGCAAGGCAGTGCCAGAGCCAGGCCTCAGCCGGGCCCCCATGCCATGTGCTCACCCACAGAATGGAAGCGGACCCTCCCCCCACCACGTGTGCACAAGGGCTTTCACTTTGCACGCCCCTCACTGCCCAAAAGGAAACCTCGGAGTGCCAGGGAGTGGGCAGAAGCACAGCCTGGTGGCACTGGTCTTCCCACCTGCCTGGTATGTGGGCACTAGAGTTCACCTAGGCACCTGCTCCTTGGAGGAGGTCACCCAGGGCACAGGAGGATGGATCCCCGAGCCCTGCCACCCTCCCTGCCCGAGGCCCTGGGCTGGGCTGGGCAGACGGACAGAGGCCTTCTGGGTGAAGGATTTGAAGAGCAGATGGAAGCCCCTGGCCCCACCTGAGAGCCGGGAATATCAAACAGCAGGGCCTGCGTGGGAGCCCGTGTGATCTAGCAGCTCACGTGACAGACTTGCCAACGCTCTCCTTTATTCTGAGTCAGGAATTTTATGTTGATATTTTCAATAGCACTAAAAGGTGAATGTGAGACTTTGATCCAAAAAGAACTATTTCAGCCAGGCTGCTCTTGGTTTCCAGTCATTGGTTTAACCATAAAGGAAATGGGTTTAAACAATAAAGGAAACTTAACCGGTTTACAAAACTGAGAAGTCCAGGGGTATTGGCAGCAGATGAACAATTTCACCAAATACCCAGTTTCTTCCTACCTCCCCTCTGCGCTCTGCACTGTCTGCTTCATCCCAGGCTGCCGCCTCAGGAGCAAAGATGGCTGCCTGCAGCTTCCACTGAACCCCTCGTTCATAGCCAGCACCTTCTCGCCCTGTAGTGTAGCTTCTTTCTCACTTGCCTCCAGTAAATAAACTCATTTTTATTGGTCAGAACTGGGTCGTGCCTCCAATCATTTTGTCCAGGGGCGGGTTGCGGTGGGTAGTGGGAGGCCAGCCCCCCTGGGCACGCATGTGCTGTGGATGGGAGAGGGAATTCTCAACAAAAGCCAGGTCCTCGGGAAGGGGAAGTGGGGGCCCCAAGTGGCAACTGTCACTGCAGGGGAGTGACACGCAGATGCACGTTTCAGACAGACCCTAGAGGTGGTCTTTGAGTTCCTTGTGCCAGTGTCTCCCAGCTTGGGTGTGACAGCCACCTGGTGGTTAGGAGACATCTGGGCAGTTGGACACAGCGGTGAGGAACTCAGCAGGGCCATCAGGCAGGATGTAGAGACAGGAGTGGAGTCCAGAGCGTGTGATGGGAGCCTCAGTCAAGGGAGAGCTGATGGAGCCAGGCCCAGTCTGATTCCAGAGCCATCTGTGATCGCGGGCTACCTGTGGACAGGACATCCTAGAAGCTGTGAAGATGGATGAGGTGGCTTCCCAGAGAGTGTGGCGTGAAAAGGGGGGAGGACTGGGCCTTGAGGAACTTCACCAACTGGAGATGGAGTAGAGGCCAAGAGCAACCCCAGATGCAAGGCCACAGGGAGAGCTAGCTCAGTGTCAGACGCCAGGAATGCCCTTCCAGAGGGCTGCCAAGAGGCAAAGTGAGGGCAGGCCAGAGCCTCCGCTGCATTAGTAACCAGAAGGTCATTGGCGCCCTGGCCACTGTGGCTCAGTGGTTAGTGTCAGCCTGTGCACCAGAGGGGTCCCAGGTTCTATTCCTAGTCAAGGGCACATGCCTGGATTTCAGGGGCACATGTGGGAGGCAACCAAACGATGTGTCTCTGTCACATCAATGTTTCCCTCCTCCTCCTCCTCCTCCTCCTCCTCCTCCTCCTCCGCCTCCTCCTCCTCCTCCTCCTCCTCTTCCTCCTCCCCCTTCCCTTCCATTCTCTAAAATCAATGGAGAAAATGTCCTAGCTCCTCGGATAAGGTTTTGTTGTTTTTTTTTTTAAAAAAGGTCATTGGTGATTTTGGGGGGAAGGGGGGGCAAGAAGCAACTACTGTATGGGGAAGGGAGGAGATGGTGACAGTAACTGGGGACCCCTCATTTTAGAAGCTTGTGTGTGACAAGACAGAGATGGGCAGGTTGGGGAAGGGCAGGCAGGAAAGGGAGGAAATGCTACAGCGATGAGTGATGGGAGGCCCAGATGGGAAGGGACCAGGAGGCTCTGGTCCAGGCCCCAAGCTGTCATGAGAGGAGACGGCACTCCACGTGAGGATGGAGCAGCCACAGGCCGCACTCTGCCTTTGCCCCCAGAGTCTGGGGATGGCCCCATGGACACCTGCAGGCCCCAATGCTGAGATCCTTCAATAGGTGTCAAAATGTTTACTGCAGCCCGGCCGGCGTGGCTCAGTGGTTGAGCATCGCCCTATGACCCAGGAGGTTATGGTTCGATTCCCGATCAGGGCACATGCCCGGGTTGCGGGATTGATCTCCAGTGTGGGGTGTGTATGAGGCAGCCGATCCATGATTCTCTCTTATCATTGATGTTTCTATCTCTCTCTCCCTCTCCCTTCCTCTCTGAAATCATTTTTTTAAAAAAAGCTTATACAGCCATCCCCAATTTCAATCCAGCATCACAGTTCTTTGCCACCTTCCCTTATTCCAAAGTGAGACTTTTCATTCCCGGAAGCGTGGATATATTTACTCATTGGCTCTACCAGATAGAATCTGTCTTAAAGCACACCCAAAATAGCTTCACAGTCACCTCATCGCTGCCATTGCCGACAGCAAACACCCTAAGAGTGAAGCCAGCGCCTTTTGTACTGAGAATATAGCCCATGAAGGGAGCACAGTCAGACAGCTGAGTTTAAAAGGCACTTGAATCCTTGTCACTGTGTGGTTTTGTTATAAATTGGATAAGCAGTTAGACTCATTTTTGTTTTTATTCAACTTTAGCATGTGATTTTCTCACTCTTTCAAATGTATTTTTTGGGCATTTAAAATATTTACAGCCTGGCCGGTGTGGCTCAGTGGTTGAGCATCAATCTATGAACCAAGAGGTCACGGTTCGATTCCTGGTCAGGGCACATGCCAGGGTTGTGGGCTCTGTCCCCAGTAGGAGGCGTTTAGGAGGCAGCCGATCAATGATTCTCTCTCATCATTGATGTTTCTATCTCTCTCTTCCTCTCCCTACCTCTCTGAAATCAATAAAAATATATTTTAAAAAATTTACAATGCTGCCGAAACCGGTTTGGCTCAGTGGATAGAGCGTCGGCCTGCGGACTGAGGGGTCCCGGGTTCGACCCCGGTCAAGGGCATGTACCTTGGTTGCGGGCACATCCCCGGTGGGGGGTGTGCGGGAGGCAGCTGGTCGATGTTTCTCTCTCATTGATGTTTCTAGCTTTCTATCCCTCTCCCTTCCTCTCTGTAAAAAAATCAATAAAATATATATTTTTTAAAAAAAAGTTTACAATGCTTCAAAGTCAACAGTATATTCCAAGAAACCCTATACCCATGCCAACCTCCATAGGTGACCATTTTCATCAGTTTTGTGCGTATGTAATTCTTTGTTTCATTCAACAGGGAACAAACGACCTACTCTCTAAACTGCACTGAACAAGAAAGGGGCATCAGAGATGATATATTAACAATATATAAGTGAACAAATCAAGGTGATAATTTCAGATGATTAGAAATGCTATGCAGCAAATTTAAATGGGCAAATGTGATGGAGCATGCCTAGGGGTAGTGTTAGACTGGTGATCCATAAGTCCTCTCAGAGGTGACATGGTACTCAATATCCTAATGACAAGAAGGAGTCAGCCATGGGAAAGTTTGGGGACAGTTTTCCAAAGAGAAGAGCAAATGCAAAGGGCTGGGGGCAGGTCACCCCCGGTCAGAGCAGAGAAATGGCCCCAGAGGCTGCAGAGGATGAGGAAACAGGCAGGTGGGGGGAGAGGGTGAAGGAGCTGGGAGCCAGACCACCCAGGGCTTTTATAAGCTACAACGAAGAGTTTGGATTTGATTCCAAGGGAAATGGGAAATAATTTTAAGATTTTAAGCAAAGTCCTGTCAATGTTGCTCAGTAACCACCTATGAACCAGGAGGTCACAGTTTGATTCCCAGTCAGGGCACATGCCGGGTTGTTCCCATGTACCCTTTTTTGGGGGGTAAATATTTTTTTTATTGATTTCAGAGAGGAAGGGAGAGGGAGAGAGAGATAGAAACATCAATGATGAGAGAGAATCACGGATCGGCTGCCTCCTGCAGGTCCCACACTGGGGATTGAACCCACAACCTGGGCATGTGCCCTGACTGGGAATCGAACCATGACCTCCTGGTTCACAGTTCGAGGCGCAACCACTGAGCCACGCCTGGCTGGGCAATAAAAAAAAATATTTTTAAAAAATATTTTAAGCAGAAATTTGATATGATATGGTTTATATTAAAAATGAAAACCTGCCGAAACCGGTTTGGCTCAGTGGATAGAGCGTCGGCCTGCGGACTGAAAGGTCCCAGGTTCGATTCCGGTCAAGGGCATTTACGTTGGTTGCGGGCACATCCCCAGTGGGGGGGTGTGCAGGAGGCAGCTGGTCGATGTTTCTCTCTCATCGATGTTTCTGGCTCTCTATCCCTCTCCCGTCCTCTCTGTAAAAAATCAATAAAATGTATTAAAAAAAAAATGAAAACCTAACCCTAGCTGGTTTGGCTCAGTAGATGGAGCACTGGCCTGCAGACTGAAGGGTCCCGGGTTCGATTCCAGTCAAGGGCACATGCCTGGGTTGCGGGCTCAATCCCCAGTAGGAGGCATGCCAGAGGCAGCCGATCAATGATTCCCTCATCATTGATGTTTCTATCTCCCCCTTCCTCTCTGAAATCAATAAAAATATATTTTTTAAAAAATGAAGACCTGGTTCTGCTGTGTGGAGAATAGGCTCTAGAGGAGCAGGTGTAGAGAAAACCAGGTAGGAAGCTGTGGAAGGAGTTCAGGGAAAGGTGGTAGCTCCCACTGGAGACTAGCAATGAAGAGGGAGAGAAGTGGGCTGCTTAGGCTCTGTTGAGATCCAACAGGATTTAAGGATACAGTTCAGGTTTTTGTCCTTCCTTACGATTACAAGGAGGAAAATAGAAAACTAGCATGATCATTACTTTAAAAACTTATTTTTGATTAAAAATTCATATAAGCCCTAACCAGTTTGTCTCAGTGGACAGAGCGTCAGCCTGCGGACTGAAGGGTCCCAGGTTCGACTCCGGTCAAGGGCATGTACCTTGGTTGTGGGCACATCCCCAGTAGGGGGTGTGCAGGAGGCAGCTGATCCATGTTTCTCTCTCATCGATGTTTCTAGCTCTCTATCCCTCTCCCTTCCTCTCTGTAAAAAATCAATAAAATATATTTAAAAAAATAAGAATTCATATATGGTCACTGTCAAAAATGTTTGGGAAAACACAAAAAAGAAATTATCACCCACAATGCCATCAAACAGAGATAATAAGCATTTACTTCTTGGTGTATTGCTCTAGGATTTCAATGTATGTATTGAGTAGTTTACTAAGTTGGGTTTTTCGTGATTTTAGATTTGCATTCTGATTTTTCACATATGACATTAGCCCTGTTCCACTGCCACTACTTTATGTCAGGTCCCTATCATTTCCTTCCTTGCCTCTGTGCGGGCCTCCCTGCTGGCAGGCTCAATTTTCACACTTGCCTACTTAGCGGTCTTTCTGAAAGGCAAATATGATTGACTCATCGCCCCCTGTAAAGCCACTTTGGTTTCTCCATCTACATCGGCGATGGGGTCAGGGTGCAGAGCAGTAGCCCTGTGGGCTATCCGACCCCATCTCTCTCCACAAATCACTATAAGAACGTTGAGCCACATTTCTTGGGAACATTGGGCCCAGAGAAGGGACTGGGTGGGTAACTATCCCACGTGTCTGGTGGCCTCACACGAGGTGGGGGGAGGAGTGGGGATGTTTACGCAGGGGACACTGAGGTCACACGTCGCTTTAAGGGGCGGAGCATCATGAGGGAGCGCGCGCAGGCTAGGCAGCCAACGAGATGTCTCCCGGCAGAGGCAGGGCTGGCTGGGTGGGAACCAATCTCCCGCCCAACCGAATTGCGGGCGGGCGGGGAGGGCGGGGGGGGGGGTTTATGCCGGAGCTCTGGGAATCCCGTTTAACTTCGCGCTTAGGGGCGGAGCTTCGTGAGGGCGTCCGCCACAGTGTCTCCCGGACTCGCGGGTGGCAGGGCCAGCTTGGTGGAATTGACCCCACAACAGGGGGCCTCAGTAGGGCCTGGTTACGCAGGCCTGAGGGGCGGAGTCAGCGCGAGGGGCGGGGCCAACGTGAAGGGGCGGGGCCTTGGCGTACGCTGGGGGTTAGAATGACGCTCCAGGGGCGGGGTCGAAGGCGGAGCTAGGCGGGGCCAACGTGAGGGGGCGGAGCCTTAGCGTACGCTGGGGGTTAGAACGACGCTCCAGGGGCGGGATCGAAGGCGGAGCTAGGCGGGGCGAGGCGACATGCATGCGGCAGCTCCAGGCCTCACCCGAGCCCAGGTCCGGGAAGGTGCGGGCGCCGCGGGCGATACAGCCCGCGCCGATCCACGTGTTGCGCGAGCACAGCATGCCTCAGGGCGCGGGGAAGACGCCGCACTCACGGCCGGAAGGCCTGGAAATCAACATACGTTGTATCCTACCGCGGGGGCACAGCGGAAATACGCTGTGGGCTGTCTTCGGACGGCTGTGTAGGCTGCAGAGGGACACACCGAGCGGGGCCGAAAGGGGAGCAGAGAGAACTAGGCGCAGCTTGGGTGTGTACGGGCCAGGGGCAGTCTGGAGGGGAAGAAATGAGAGCAGGGGAGTAACGGGGTGGCTGGTGGGAATCAGGCCCAGGGGTGGCCTGGAGGGGGTGAGACTAGCCAAGGTGGCCTGGGAGGGGACCTGAGACACAAAGTCGATGTGGATGGTGCCTTAACGGAATCTCCACCAGCGCCCTCAGTGTGCCATTCCCGTCCCCCTTGGAGGCAGACATCGCCCGTGGATCCCTGGCCCCAGATGTGGAACCTCACCGAGAAGTGGTTCAGAAGGAATTCACTGTGAACGGCAGCGTCCTAGCGGTGTAAGCTCTACAAGGGCGGCGGGGAGGAGGCGGGGCAGCAGGTGGCAGGGCCAGTCTCCACCAAGGGGTGATTTGCTGGAGACACGGAAACACTCAAGGGTTAGGTTTGGTGCGCTCTAAGGGGTGTTGTCCTGGGGACAGCTAAAGATTCAGTGTAATGCCTGAGGGGCAGAGCAAGGAAGGGAGGAGTCATCATCTCTAATTTGAATTTCTTTTTTTAAAAAATATATTTCCGCCCTGGCCAGTTTGGTTCAGTGGATAGAGCGTCGGCCTGTGGACTCAAGGGTCCCAGGTTCGATTCTGGTCCAGGGCATGTACCTTGGTTGCAGGCACATCCCCAGTGGGGGGTGTTCAGAAGGCAGCTGATCGAGGTTTCTCTCTCATCGATGTTTCTAACTCTCTCTTCCTCTCCTTTCCTCTCTGTAAAAGGATCAATAAAATATATATTTTTTAAAAATAAAAATATATTTCCATTGATTTCAGAGAGGGAGGGAGAGAGAGATAGAAACATCATAAAAATATATTTCCATTGATTTCAGAGAGGGAGGGAGAGATAGAAACATCATAAAAATATATTTCCATTGATTTCAGAGAGGGAAGGAGAGAGAGATAGAAACATCAGTGATGAGAGAGAATCATGGATCAGCTGCCTTCTGCATGCCCCAAACTGGGAATCTACCCGCCAACCCCCGCATGTGCCCTGACCTGGAATCAAACCGTGACCTCCTGGTTCATAGGTTGATGCTCAACCACTGAGCCACAGGGGCCAGGCTGATTTTCTTTTTTCCCCTCACTTTTAGCCACTGGAGAGCTGAAGATTCTCGTCTCCTCCGAACTTCCATCATGAGCTTTCTTGACCAGCTTTCCCTAGTGATGCGGACCATGCAGCGCTTCGGGCCCCCTCTTCCCCGCTGAGCCTGGGCTAGGAAAAGGGGGCTGAGGCCCAACCTTGTATCCAGTCCTGGGCAGTGGATCCTTCCTATGGCAGTGATTCCTGCAGTAGTTGCCACTTTATTACGAGGCCCTCATCTTTTGCCTGTACTGGCCCTTGGACAATTGTGGTCCACTTGTTTTGTTTGGTGCTTAAGTGTTTGTCACTACGGCAAATAAAACTGAGCTTCTATTCCATGTCTGAGTTTCTTTTCAGCTACAGCACCTCCTAACAGTCTTGTCTTTGTCCCGGGGTTGGAGGGGGAGGTCTGGGGATCAGATATTCCAACGCTACAAGGAAGCTAAAGACCATTTAGGAAATGGAAAATGGGTCCTGCCATTCAGTGTTAACTACTGTGAACATTTTGGAATCTTTCCTTCTTTTCATAGCTGTATGTATATCGTAAACATAACAATACCGTAATGTATAATATTTTGCAAGGTTAGCATTTTTACTAATATTTTTTGTTTTTGTTTTTTATTGTTTTGTGTGCGAGAGAAACATCCATTTGTTGTTCCACTTATTTATGCATTCATTGGTTGTTTCTTGTACGTGCCCTGACCAAGGATCAAACCCACAACCTTGGCATAGTGGGACAATGCTCTAACAAACTGAACTACCTGGCCAAGGCTTTACTAATATTTTTTTAAAATATATTTTATTGATTTTTTACAGAGAGGAAGGGAGAGGGATACAGAGTTAGAAACATCGATGGGAGAAAAACATCGATCAGCTGCCTCCTGCACACCCCCCACTGGGGATGTGCCCACAACCAAGGTACATGCCCTTGACTGGAATCGAACCTGGGACCTTTCAGTCTGCGGGCCGATGCTCTCTATCCACTGAGCCAAACCAGTCAGGGCTTACTAATGTTTTTCATCTAACATGAACTTTTCCTCTTTTTTTTTAAATCCTCACCCTAGGATATTTTTCCATTGGTTTTTAGAGTGGAAGAGAGAGGGAAAGACAGAGAAATATTGATTGAGAGAAACACATCAATTGGTTGCCTCCTGCACATGCCCCAACCAGGGCCTGGGCTGGGGAGGAGCCTGGGGAGGTACGTGCCCAGAACCCTTTTGTCCACAGGCTGATGCTCTATCCACCGAGCCAAACCGGCTAGGGCTGAACTTTTCCTCTTTCTAAAAATTCTTCAAAAGCATTATTGAATGGAGGCATAGCACATACATTATAATGTAATTATTGACTACTCTATTTTCAATTTCTGTCCTATTATAGGTAATGATTCAATGGAATTTTTATTTTATTTTTAAATATATTTGTATTGATTTCAGAGAGGAAGAGAGAGACAGATAGAAACATTAACGATGAGAGAGAATCATTGATAGGCTGCCTCCAGAAATCGAAACTTGGCCTCCTGGTTCATAGGTCAACGCTCTAGCACTGACCCACGCCAGCCAGGTGCAATGGAATCTTTTAAAAAGTGTTGTTGTTGGTTTTAGAGAGGAAGGGAGAGGGAACGAGGGATAGAAACATCAATGATGAGAGAGAATCATTGATCGGCTGCCTCCTGAAGGCCTCCCACTGGGGATCGAGCCGGAATCGAACCAGTGCCCTGGTGCATGGGACAACATTCAAGCAACTAAGCCAGTGATGGGCAACCTTTTGAGCTTGGTGTGTCAAACTTCGCCAAAAAACTGAGCTTAACTCGGGTAGTGTGTCACTTTGAGGAAAAAACTAACTCCAAGACTCTAGTCACAAATGTTTCATCCTCAGGAGCAGCAAATGTTTCATCCTCGGCACGCGGCCGCGTGTCATCAGAAATGGCTATGCGTGTCAGTGTTGACACGCGTGTCATAGGTTTGCCATCACTGAACTAAGCCATACCAGTCAGGCTGGAATTCTTGTATATAAATCATTGCATGAATGATTGTTTCCTTAAGACAGATTCCAAGAGGTGGACTTACTGAGTTAAATATTTATGATTTATTGTATAAAGCCTCATTCTACAGTGCAAAATTGCACTACAGAAGCCCTAACTAGTTTGGCTCAATAGATAGAGCATTGGCCCTCGGCTTGAAGAGTCCCAGGTTTGATTCTGGTCACAGGCATGTACCTCAGTTGCAGGCTTGATCCCTGGCCCAGGTCAAGGCATGTGCAGGAGGCAACCAATTGATGTGTCTCTCACATCTCTATTTCTCTCTCTGTCTCTCCCCGTCCCTTGCACTCTCTCTGAAAGTCAATGGAGAAAAAATCCTCGGATGAGGCCAGAATGCTGATTTCCCACATCCTTGTCACTGTTTTGTCTCCTTGGCAAAAATTTGTTTTTAATCTAGTTTGCATGAAAAGAGCAAACAACCCCAAAATACGAAAAGCAGAGCTTTGTGGGATGACTGGCCTTGACCCAGGTCAGTGAAGTAAAGTGTTGGGACAATTGGTTTAAGCCTTTCATTGGAAAGAATGAGCTCCCTGTAAATCATATTGCAGCTCTTGCTAAACTTACTTATTTTAGCAGCTCTTTTTATAGATGCCATCAGATTGTCTGCAAGATGATCATGTTTTCTTAGAATAAAAGCGGTTTGCTTCCTTTTTCAAGTCGGATGCCTTTCCATTGGTTAATATCCTTTCTCGTTATGAGGTTGTATTTTGGTGCTTCTCTGCATGCCTGGTAATTTTAGATTGGATGCCAGACATGATTTTCCCTTGAGTGCTGGATATCTCTTTTTAAAATATATTTTTATTGGTTCCAGAGAGGAAGGGAGAGGGAGAGAGAGAAGGAAACATCAATGAGAGAGAATCATTGATCGGCTGCCTCCTGCACGCCCCCTACTGGCGATGGAGCCTGCAACCCAGGCATGTGTCCTTGTCCAGAATCGAACCCAGGACCCTTCAGTCTGCAGGCTGCCAAACCAGTTAGGGCAGTGCTGGATATCTATATAGTCCTAGACATACTTTTAGCTTTGCTCTGAATGCTAAGTGGCTTAGAAATAGCTGAGCCCTTACTGGTGTGGCTCAGTGGATAGAGCGTCGGCCTGACTCAGGGATCCCAGGTTCGATTCCGGTCAAGGGCATGTACCTTGGTTGTGGGCACATCCCCAGTGGGGGGGGGGTGGTGGTGCAGGAGGCGGCTGATTGAGGTTTCTCTCTCATTATTGATGTTTCTGACTCTCTCTCCCTCTCCCTTCCTCTCTGTAAAAAATCAATAAAATATATTTTTTAAAAAAGAAAGAGCTGAATACTTTATTTTTTTAAATATATATATTTTATTGATTTTAGAGAGGAAGGGAGAGGGAGAGAGAGATAGAAACATCAATAATGAGAGAGAATCATTGATTGGCTGCCTTCTGCACACCCGCTCCTGGGGATCAAGCCCACAACCCAGGCATGTGCCCTTGGCTGGAATCGAACCTGAGACCCTTCAGTCCGCAGGCCAACACTCCATCCACTGAGCCACACCAGCCAGGGCATGAATACTTTAGAGCTTTGCTGTGTGAGCCCTCTCTGTATAGGAGTCATTTTCTTTTTTTTTTTTTAAATATATTTTATTGATTTTTTACAGAGAGGAAGAGAGAGGGATAGAGAGTTAGAAACATCGATGAGAGAGAAACATCCATCAGCTGCCTCTTGCACACCCCCTACTGGGGATGTGCCCGCAACCAAGGTACATGCCCTTGACCGGAATCGAACCTGGGACCTTTCAGTCCGCAGGCCGACGCTCTATCCACTGAGCCAAACCGGTTTCGGCTGTATAGGAGTCATTTTCCCCACACTGTGAGGCAAGACCCTTCTGAGCCGGGGGGGGGGGGGGGGGGGGCCCGCCCGATGCCTCCCGAATCCTGAGGTCTGCCATCCTGGCCGCCGGGGACAGCCACCAACCAGTCCCTGTCCCGCATGAGCGCTGGGCCGTAGTACCTTTCACCCCTTCAGTGGCTATGGCCCAGCCTCACGCAGCCCCCTCACGCACTTGTGCTGATCAGTGGTCAGTGGGATACTCCAGGGGGACCCTCTGTGGATACGCGGGGTTCTCGCCCTCTGCCACTCTTCCCTCTGGGCCTCAGCCCCCCAAACTCCAGGTGCTGAGAACTTCAGTTCCTTCTCCTAAAGGCGGGGTGGCCACTGGCCTCTGCCAGGAAACCCCCTCCCCACACAGTCCTGGGGCAAAGGCAGGGCACACCTCCTGCTTCTCGTCTCCCAGACAGCACTGTCCTTCATTGCTTGACGCCCCTTTTCTTTACAGCCTGTGCTTCATGTATTGTGTCTGGTTTGGGGGGTTCTTTCAAGAAAGTGGCAGGGTCAGGGCAGTCCCTGTTACCCCACTTGTGTGACCAGAGTCTGCCACTGGAGAACTGGAGAACATTGTGAGCTGGAGGGAGAGAGGTGCTATTGATGGGGATACTGCCGGTGGTCATGACGACAATGAAGCATCCCACCTGACAGCGTGCAGCTGCTGTAGTGGCTACAGGGAGGGTGTTTATTTTTTTTAAATCAGATTTTCTTTTTAAATTTTTATTGATTTCAGAGTGGAAGAGAGAGGGAGAAATAGAAACTACAATGATGAGAAAGAATCATTGATTGGCTGCCTCCTGCAGGCCCCACACTGGGGACTGAGTCTGCAACCCGGGCATGTACCCTTGGTGGGAATCGAACCCGGAATCCTTCGGTCCATAGGCTGACGCTCTATCCACTGAGCCAAACCAGCTAGGGCAGGGACAGTCTCTTTCTCTTTACCTTTTTTTAAAGAAAAAAAAAATTTTTTTTTTTAGAAATCATTCTTAAGACCTTAACTATTGATGGATAGATGAGAATTTAGCTCTTTGACACCACTATCTACTGTGTTCTCCTCTTCCTTTTCCCCACATGATTTTGTTCAATTCTTGGGGGTTCTTCTTTCCGCCCGAGGTTAAAAATCACCTCATTGGCTTAGTTTCTGCAATTTCACAATGGTGATTTTAAAAATAGATACATTTTTATTGATTATAGAGCACTCCCCCCACTTGGGATTGAGCCTGCAACCCAGGCATGTGCCCTGACCAGGAATCAAACTGTGACCTCCTGGTTCATAGGTCAACGCTTGTGGCGAGCCGGCACGGCCATGGCATACTCAGCCCCAGGGCGCCTTATGTGCCGCACCAGCTCAGCCAGGTTCGGTGAGCCTGAGTGGGGGCGATGAAGGATTGGAAAAGACAGACAAGAGAAGGAAAGCTGGGACTCGGTGGGACTCTGCTTCCCTGATGGAGACCCAGCAGCGCCACGGACTACAAGCTGTGTCTTTATTTTATAGCAGATGCCACGGGGCAACGTAAGGGCGTGGTCAAGATGTTTACAACATTCTCGTGCGTTTCCATCCTACTCAACTACATGCACCTGATCAAGCTTTGTGTCCTTGCAGCCTATATCACTTAGGCACGTGGGGCCAGTGTTCGGACCATAGGTTCAAACTCACAACTCCAGCTGTTGGCTGTAATTGTGCGGGGAGGGCTCTGCCCTCCAAGCTGGGACTTGCACGTGGCCACGAGAGAACTGTGCCCTCTCGTTAGTCTGAGGCTTGAACCTGTCCAAACTCTGTAGCCGCTCTCCACAAACTGAGCCACGCCGGCCGGGCCCTGGCCACTCTATTGAAAATCGCAGCCCCACTTTCTCCGCACCTGCATCACTGTAACAGGTGCGTGTGGCGGGGGGTTAAGAGGTAAGTAGGCGTATCGTGAAGGAGATACAACTGGGACAGTAAGGAGTTGTCAGATATGAAGGAGTTTAAGTGCAATGAAGCCACTGAAGGGTTCTGAACAGAGCGGGACAAGACCCACCTTATATCTTAACAGGATGCCAGGGCCTCTCAGGTTGAGAATAGGCCGAGGGCAGGCAAGGCAGGCACGGGGATAGACGGGCATCCAGGCCTGAGACAGGGCGCTTAGACCAGGCTGGGGGCAGTAGAGGTGGAAAGAAGGGAGCAGATTCTGAATGGCTCTTGAAGGTAGAGCCACCAGCACCTGCTGATGAGCTGGACATGGCCCTGGATCTCCTTAAATCCCCAGGAACCCTGCAATGCGTTACCTTTTCCCCACAGTCCCCCGCCTGCTTCCCATGTTCCCCGACCACCCACCTGCTCCAAGAGAAAAGCCACACGGACTCCATTTTCCCAATGTTTAATTAGGAAAAAAAATGTACATGAACAAAGGAAAAATCATGCAACAAAAGAGGAGAGAGTGGGGTTTCCGGGACCTCGAGATGGGGCCAGAGTCCTCGAAAGAGGCAAAAACACAAAGGAGTAAGGCACTGCCGCCTCGGCCCCTTGGGGCGGGCGCAGAACTGGGCAGCTGAGGATGAGGGTCCAAGGCAAGTCAGACAACACTGAGGAGGTTTGGCAGTAGGGCCGGGAGAAAGTTCTGGAGCCCCAGGCCCAGGTCAGGCCCCGGAACGTCTAGTTACAGCTCTCAGGTGCTTGGAAAGAACGGGGCCCCGTGAGGATGCGCCGTCCAAGTCCCAAGAGGTTTGTAGGGGGACGCTGTGGTCCGGCTGCAGGGGACCCCCTTGGCACAGCCACAGTCCGAGGGCAGCTTAGGGTGCATCACCCCAAGCGCTGCTGGTGCCGAGGCCATGGCAAGGGCGAGATGCCAAGGCTGAGGGTGTCACAGGGTCAGGACAACTCAAGGAAGAGAATGAGGTTGGCAACATCCCGGGGCGGGGGGTGGGGGGGTATTTACAGATGGAGGCGGTGAGGCGGAGATAAATTAAATAAATAGGTGGTTGGGGGTATAAATAGTAAGGGGGGGCAGGGGCTGTCACACACCTGGGCACAAGGGCAGGAGGCTGGGGGTATTGCTGCTGCTGGGGTGGGGGGCTAGGTCCTGTCACCCCCTCCCCGCCTGCAGGGCCCAAAGCAAGGCACTAATGAAGGGGGTTCGGGGGCATATTGGCCCGGTGACCTGGCCTGTGCCACCCAATCCCGGGCTCAGCCCTGAGCCCCAGGCGTGAGCCCCCCCTCTCGACAGGACGACGACCCAGGACCGGGAAGCCCCCTCCTCACCGGCTCCGCCACCCTTAGCTGTTGCTGGACATGAGGCTGATGATCTGCTCCAGCTTCTGGCGCAGCTTATGCTTCCGACACGAGGCGTCTCTGTCCAGGGCGGTGAGAACCTGCGGGAGGGAGGCCCAGAGCTGGGTTCCAAGTGGGAGGCGGGTTGCTCCTGGGCAAAGCCGCTGCCCTGGAGGTCTTGAGCTCATCCCTCCCTCCTGCCTTGGCGCATCCCTCCTCACCTCTTCCCTCCCTCCTGCCTTGGCGCATCCCTCCTCACCTCTTCCCTCCCTCCTGCCTTGGCACATCCCTCCTCACCTCTTCCCTCCCTCCTGCCTTAGCGCGTCCCTCCTCACCTCTTCCCTCCCTCCTGCCTTGGCGCATCCCTCCTCGCCTCTTCCCTCCCTCCTGCCTTGGCGCATCCCTCCTCACCTCTTCCCTCCCTCCTGCCTTGGCGCATCCCTCCTCACCTCTTCCCTCCCTCCTGCCTTAGCGCGTCCCTCCTCACCTCTTCCCTCCCTCCTGCCTTGGCGCATCCCTCCTCACCTCTTCCCTCCCTCCTGCCTTGGCGCATCCCTCCTCACCTCTTCCCTCCCTCCTGCCTTAGCGCGTCCCTCCTCACCTCTTCCCTCCCTCCTGCCTTAGCACGTCCCTCCTCACCTCTTCCCTCCCTCCTGCCTTGGCGCATCCCTCCTCACCTCTTCCCTCCCTCCTGCCTTGGCACATCCCTCCTCACCTCTTCCCTCCCTCCTGCCTTGGCGCATCCCTCCTCACCTCTTCCCTCCCTCCTGCCTTGGCGCATCCCTCCTCACCTGCGGCCCTAGGCGCGTGGGAAAGGCTCCAATCTCTCCCCTCTGAACACACCCTCGTCTCCTCCACCCCAGATCCGCCTCAGCTGCAGAACTTTCTCCTCCTTTCTCTCCACAGCCAGAATGCGGCCCTCCCACAAGTGGTCTGGGCTTGCCGTTCCCGATCTCCCTTTCTCATCCCCTCTTAATTCCTCCCCCCCAAAAAACCTCTCTTGTTCAGGTCTCCACGATCTTGTCACCAAAGCCAGCCAACGTTCTCAGGCCCTCGCTCCTTGACCATCAGCAGCACCTGACAGCTGAGCGCTCTCTCCTCCCTGACCCTCCTCCATGGGGGGCGGGGTTCCTCATACATGTTCCGGGATCAGCTCTGTACTGTTGGGGTCCGTCCCACCCGCTGGCCACCCCCTCTTCTGTCTCCGCTAACTACTCCCTTTCTTCTCCGCCACCTCTGAGTGTCCCGGGGACTCAGGGCTCAGTGCTCGGGCCGCCTCTCCCTCTGCACCCACTCCCGGCCGCCCTGGCTGAGCTCATCCAGGCTCAGGGCCTTCAGGGCCATGTCCTGGCTCACAAATCCGTATCTTCAGAGAATACATCCTGAGGTCCACACCTCTCTGTCCCTTGCCTCCTGCCACCTCCAGGCACAAATCCCACAAGCCCTAGAAAGGGCTGTCCATGCCCACCTTCTGGCCTCAACCCCCTCAGCCTGTCCCTCCCAATGCCCCTGGCCCTCAACTCTTGCCCAACCGGAACTTTGTACTCTAGCCAGTGGCTTCTCTTCTGGGTCCTTCAAATCCCAGCATCAAGGTGAGTGTCATGTGTGCTGGGTCTAGGGGCCTGCTTGGGGGAGTGATCGTGAGCAATCTAATAGATGGGCTCCTGCCTGGCCGGTGTGGCTCAGTGGTTGAGCATCAACCTATGAACTAATAGGTCCTGGGTTCGATTCCTGGTCAGGGCACATGCCCGGGTTGCGGGCTCCATCCCCAATGTGGGGAGTGCAGGAGGCAGCCCATCAATGATTCTCTCTCATCTTTGAAGTTTCTATTTCTCCCTCTCCCTTCCTCTCTGAAATCAATAAAGTTATCTATATATATAAAAGCCTAAGCAACCATTATGGTGGAATGACTGGTCACAGTGACGCGTACTGAGCAGGCAGTCAGGCGAGCGGTTAGGGGTAAGCAGACAGGCAGGCAGGCAAGCAGTTAGGGGCGAGCAGGCAGACAGGCAGGCAGGCTAGTGGTTAGGGTGAGTGCTCCCAGATTGCAAGAGGGCACAGGCCGGGCTGGGGAACCCCCTTACCCTCCGTGCAAGAATTTCATGCACTGGGCCTCTAGTCCTATCTAATAAAAGAATAATATGCAAATTGACCATCACTCCAACACACAAGATAGCTGCCCCCATGTGGGCACAAGATGGCTGCCACAAGATGGCCAGCAGGGGAGGGCAGTTAGGAGGGACCAGGTCTGCAAGGGAGGGCAGTTGTGGGCGATCAGGCCAGCAGGGGAGGGCAGTTGGGAGGGACCAGGCCTACAAGGGAGGGCAGTTGGGGGCGATCAAGCCTGCAGGGGAGGGCAGTTAGAGGTGACCAGGCTGGTAGAGGAGGGAAGTTGGGGACAACTGGGCCTGCAGAGAAGGGCAGTTGTGGTGGACCCAGGCCTGTAGGGGAGAGAAGTTGGGGGTGACCAGGCCTGCAGGGGAGGGCAGTTAGGGGTGACCAGGCCTGCAGGGGAGGGCAGTTAGGGGCAAACAGGCTGGCAGGGGAGCAGTTAGGCATCAATCAGGCTGGCATGGGAGCGGTTATGGGGTGATCAGACTGTTAGGCAGAAGTGGTTAGGGGCAATCAGGAAGGCAGGCAGGCGAGCAGTTGGGAGCCAGCAGTCCTGGATTGTGAGAGGGATGTCTGGCTGCCCGTTTAGGCCCATTCCTACCGGGATCGGGCCTAAATGGGCAGTCGGACATCCCTCAAGGGGTGCTGGGCTGAGGTACACATACCCCCTGTGCACAAATTTCGTGCACCGGGCCTCTAGTATTAAAATAAATAAATAAATAAAAGATGGGCTGCCTATCCCCTCTGTCCCCTCCATGTCCTTGTGGCACTCCTCGACTCCCACCAAGCCCCCTGCCTTTGTCACCCCGGGAGAGGCACACACCTCCTGGTGGTACTTGGTGACATAGAAGTAGAGCTCACTGAGTGCGCTTAGGACACTGAAGTCGCTGGCATGGAGGCGGGACTGCTCCACAAGGTAGGCGTCCATGTCCTGGTCACTGATGGATGCCATCTTTGCAATGTCCCGGTAGTACCTGTTGGGACCCTGAGGTCACACACATAGGCAGGCGGCACCAAAGTCAAAGTCCCTGCCCTGGCTGCCAGGCCAGCCTCTGGGCCTTTTTCCTGTAGTTGGCCCACCTCAGAGAAGCGAGCCCACAGGCAGCTCCTGCCTCCCTCCGCCCACGACAGCTCCCCTGGACTGCTCGGTTCCACCTCCCCACAACCTGGGGCCACAGGGCAGGGCCCACCTCTCCACCCAACTCTTGTAGTTCGGGATGTCCTTGGCGTAGAGCAGCTTATTAGAGGGCGAGTCCTTGCCCAGGCGGTGCTCGGACGTGGAGCAGGAGTCCATGAAGGTCTGGGCCACCACTGACAAGCAGGCGTCCGTGATGCTGCTCTTGTGGATGTCGAACACAAACTGCGGATTCTTGATCACGTTCACCCAGAAGCGCAGGGGCAGGCTGCATGGACGGACACACACACCCGCAGCTCCGTCGTCTCCCAGAAGCACCCTCCCAGTGCCCTTCCCCGCCATGGTTCCTGGCCGGCCAACCCACGTCTTGCCCAGAGCAGCAAAGGTGACACGTTTAGGGTTAACAGCCTTTTCTTTAAGTTTCTGTCAGAGACATAAAGAGCTACCACATGGGGCCCGGCAGGCTTGGCTCAGTGGTTGAGCGTCAACCTTTGAACCTGGAGGTCATGGTTTGATTCCAGGTCAGGGCACATGCCCAGGTTGCGGGTTCGATCCCCAGTAGGGGGTGTGCAGGAGGCGGCTGATCAATGATTCTCTCTCATCGTTGATGTTTCTATCTCGCTCTCCCTCTCCCTTCCTCTCTGAAGTCAATAAAAATATATTTCTTTTTTTTTTTAATATATTTTTATTGCCCTAACTGGTTTGGCTCAGTGGATAGAGCGTCGGCCTGCGGACTCAAAGGTCCCAGGTTCGATTCCGGTCAAGGGCATGTACCTTGGTTGTGGGCACATCCCCAGTGGGGGGTGTGCAGGAGGCAGCTGATCAATGTTTCTAACTCTCTATCCTGCTCTCTTCCTCTCTGTAAAAAATCAATAAAATATTAATATATATATATATATATATATATATATATATATATATATATATATTGATTTCAGAGAGGGAAGGAGAGGGAGAGAGATATAAAAACATCCATGATGAGAGAATCATGGATTGGCTGCCTCCTGCACGCCCCCTACTGGGGATCGAGCCCACAACCTGGGCATGTGCCCTTGACTGGAATCGAACCCGGGACCCTTCAGTCCGCAAGCCGACACTCTATCCACTGAGCCAAACCAGCTAGGGCTAAAAATATATTTCTTAAAAAAAAGAGCTACCCCATGGGCTGAGCTACCAGCATCTCTGCCCCAGGCAAGGCCCTGAGGGCTAAGGGCCACTGCTGGGTACTGGCCCCACTACCCCAGCACATGCCCTACAGAGCCCACCTCCGAATTGCGCTCACCCGCCCTCTTTGCTTGCTGCCACCTTGGATGCTGGTCCTCTCCTGCCTGAACGACCACTCCAGCTCCCATCAGTTGCCCCGACTGAGTCTTGGCAAAGCCAGCAGCCTCTTCCGACCACCCACCCCTAGAGGGGCCAGCAGCAGGAGGGAACAGGGCAGTACCAGTTGCTCTTCCAGGTGTGGCGGACGTCAGGGTCACTGATCTGGCGCTGGTCGGCCTGCTCATCGAGGAAGTCGAACATGTACTTGATGGCCAGGGGCAGGGCCGAGCCCCGGTGCGCCGTGCTGAACACCGTCTCAAAGAGGTCATCCACAAACTTCTGCAGCGTGCCCTGCAGGGGGACAGCAAACATGCAGGCCGTGAGGGAGCCGGGTCGGGATGTCCCCACAGCGGGATAGAGGGGGACGGAGGCGGGCAGAGGCTTGGCAGTGAGCAGGGGGTGGCACGGGGCAGGCCCGCACCTTGGTGGCCAGCAGCCGCGTCAGGTAGATCTCGGAGACCATCTTGCTGCCACGGTCCCCCTCGCGGTGGTCGGCGTGGTCGTGGTTCTTCACCAGGTGCCACAGCTTGGTGCCCGTCTCCTGGTCAGGCGTGATCATGGGCGCCCGAGAACGGAGGCTGTCGGGGCTGCTGGCTGTGCGAAGTAGGCTCTCTGGGGCAGAGGACCAGTTGGCCCCTTAGGCAGCGAGGCCCCACCAGCCACCGCTGGGCGCGCTTGCCCCACTCTGTTCTGGGGGCCCAGCAGGCTGAGGGGACCTGTATGCTCTTGCCGGCCCACCCCACTGCTAAGCTCTAAGGAACTGGAGACCTTCCAATGCCAAGGCCCAGGGAGGCCACCAGAGCCAAGCTGGCTGCTCCGACAGGGGCTCCCCGTGACCGCGGTCACAGCCTCACAGGGCACACGGAGGCCACCACACAGGACACCTACCGTAGCGGCTGAGGGAGCGGGTAAAGGTGAAGGAGTTGGCCATGTTATAGGCGGACACTTGTTTGGGCACCAGTGCCACCAAGGAACCATCTGTCACCTGGAGACCCCAGAGAGAAAGGGGGCAGTGCAGGCAGCTGAGGAGCCCAGGTCACCCCCCCCCCCCGCCCCGCCCCGTCCAGGCCCTGCGGTGTGTACAGAATAGCTCCCGAGGCTCCCTGAGGAGGAAGGGAGCCAGGACCCTGCTCCTGTGTCATCAGGGCAAGGCCACAGCTCCCAGGTGGCCCTGGGGGTCGGCGGGGCCCCGGCCCCTCACCTGGTAGTGGGCCAGCGAGTTGACCCTCTTCCAGTCACACTCGATCTTGGTGGTGACATCCTCATCCTGGAGGATGATGCGGGCCATGCGGCCCTGGCGCCACTCTGCGGGCCACAGACAGCCCTTGAGATCCTGCCCAGTGTCCCCCGAGACCCCGGGCCCCCACTCCACTCAGAGGACAGAGTCCCGGGAGGGAGGGGAGGGGAGGCCTCACCCAGGTCCATGTCCTCGGCCTTGGGACGCTGGGAGTAGGGGATGCCCTTGTACACGGCATCCAGCAGCTTGTCTTTGGCCTGGGTGATGCTGTCGCAGTTGAGAACCTTCACGGGGACCTGAGCGCTGCCCTCACTCTCCGGGCACACGCAGTACAGGGTCTGCAGGCGAGGAGAAGCGCAGGGTGGGTCCCGGGCGAGGCTTCCCCCCCACCACACCCAGAGCCCCACCCACCAGGCCCCCCATTCACCAGCGTCTTGTAGTCAATCTGCTGCCGAATGAGCTTATCCTCACTCAGGGAGTAGCGCGCCTCGCCCGTGATGGCGTCGATGGGGCCCTTCTCCATCTGCTGCTTGATGGCGCAGTAGAGCAGAAAGAGCGGCTCCCCCGCGCACTCCTGCAAGTGAGAGGCGGGCACGTGGCTGCCGGTCCCATGGCCAGCTGCCTCCCCACCTCCCCTGCCCGCAGCCCTCCTGCCCAGTGCACCTTCAGAAACTTATGCAGCAGGAACGTGAACCAGTTGGTAAGCATCTTCTCAGCCACGGACTCCGTCCTAGGGCGCAAAGGTTACTGGGGCCCCAGCCGGGCAGGGGATGGGGCGGTTCAGGGGGCAGGCTGGCGGAGGACAGGGCTGGGGCTGGGTCGTACCTGCGCAGCAACAGCTTTGGATGGTTCTTGCTCTCGAGGTTTTTCTCGATGAGGTCTGCCAGCAGTTGCTTCAGCAGCCCCGTGGCGTAATCGAGGCGGCTCTGTAGGGCCACCATGGTGAGCGAAGCCACGGTGCCGCGGTCCCGCATGGAGAAGCTACTCTGGGCCTCCAACGTGTGAATGAAGGTGAGCACGAAGGCGCGGCTGTGCAGCAGCTGCCCGAACAGGCGCAGAGCCTTCTCGACATTAGGGGGCGTCTGTGAGGGACAGGGGGCGTCAGACGGTGGCGCAGTGGCCCGGGGGGTGGCAGGGCGCAAGTAGGCCAGGCAGGGGCTCACATCCAGCTCCTTGAGCACCGGGTGGGCCTCGATGCCTGGGAAGAGCACGCGCACAGCATAGGTCCGGTAGTCCAGGAACGGGATCTGCACCACGTCCATGTGGTTCGTCAGCTCGTTGATGTCCGTCTGCAGCTCGGCAAAGGCTGGGAGGGGCAGGGAGGAAGAGTGAGCAGACCAAGAGGAGGCCGGTACCCCGCACCCCCACCCCCGCACTGCAACCCCCACTCCAGGCACCTTCCTTGCATTCCAGAGCCACGCGGGACTCCAAGTTGTCCATCTGGAGCTGGAGCCGCTTGAGCGTGCGGTCCGCATCCTGAGTCTTGCGCTTGTAGGCGACCAGCACAGCGGTGATGGCCAGCAGCAAGAGCCCGCCCCCGGCCGCCAGCCCCACCATGGCCGGCAGGGTCAGCGCCCGCTCGGCTGTGATGTGTAGGGTGCCCAGCCAGAACTCCAGGCCGCCCACCAGCACCTGCGGGAAGAGGCTCACCATGAGCTGACCCCCACCCCCGCCCCCACAGGCCCCTGGTGGCCTTCCCGCCCCCTACCCACCATGACAGGCTGCCGGCCCGTCTGGCTGGGTGAGTCACACAGGAGTTGCGTGTCCGAGACGGTGAGGGCACATGGCTGGCCCCCAATCAGCACGGTGTAGTTGAGGCGGGAGCTGCCCGCTGCCGCGGGGATCAGGTTCTTGCCCTGTGTGTGGAGGGCACAGTCAGCCAGGGCTCCCCCCCCACCCCTGCTCCGCCCCTCCCAGCCCCTGCGCCCCACCAGCACCTTCAACACCACGTGGGAGCCAGGTTTGACATCCAGGACGCCGGAGGGCCCAAGTGGCTCAAAGCTGGGGTCAGGGTAGTAGGTGAAGGAGGACCGGTTGAGGGAGCGGGCTGTCTGCACGTGGTCCAGCAGGAAGCCAAACTCATCAGGGTGCTCGCCCTGGGCCCGTGGCTGGGGCCGCCCCGGGAAGATGCCAGGGGCCTTACACAGCATGGCAGTGTCGTTGATAACCTGGCACGTCTGTGTGGACAAAGGCAGGCCAGTCCAGCACATGAGACCATGCATGGCAGGGGCGGGGGCGGGGCGAGGGCAGCTGGCACTCACATTGGTGGTCTCGATGCCTCGGTACTTGGCCCGGACCCGGGGCTCTTGGACTGTCAGCAGGTGGGTCCCACTGACAGTGATGGCTGTGCTTCCGCTGGGGACAGGGAGGAGGGGCCTCAGACTCTGTCCCCCAGTGCCCCCAGCCCAGCCCTGGAGAGCTCTGAAGGCTGCAGTGGGAGCCTGGGGCCCCCCCACACCTCAGGTCGCTGGGCGGGTGCTAGGAGCTGTGTGTCAGGAGGACCTTGCCCCCTCTGCCAATAAGGGCTCAGGTTTAATATAGTCTTTTTTTTTTTTTTTTTACATATTTTTTTATTGATGTCAGAGAGGAAGGGAGAGGGAGAGAGAGATAGAAATATCAATGATGAGAGAGAATCATTGATTGGCTGCCTCCTGCACGCCCCCTACTGGGGATCGTGCCCACAACCCGAGCATGTGCCCTTGACCGGAATCGAACCTGGGACCCTTTAGTCCGCAGGCCGGCGCTCTATCCACTGAGCCAAACCAGCCAGGGCTAATATAGTCTTATTATTGATTTCAGAGAGGGAGGGAGAGGGAGAAAGAGGAACATCAATGATGAGAGAGAATCATTGATTGGCTGCCTCCTGCGTGTCCCTTACTGGGGACCAAGCCCACAATCCAGACATGTGCCCTGACCGGGAATCAAACCGTGACCTCCTGGTTCATAGGTCGATGCTCAACCACTGAGCCATGCCGGCCCAGCTAAGGGCTCCAGCTTAGAGGAGGTGAAATTTGATGCCCAAGGGCCCAGCCATCAGGCAAGGCCCCAGGACAGGAGCTTGGGGACCCGTTCTCTCGAGGGTCTTACTTGATTATACTCCAGGTGGGCTCAAGGCGAGTGACGGTAGGGTCCTGGGTGTAGGTGTAGAGAACTCCGGGGCTGGAGATGTTAGCACGGTCAATGGCCAGGGTGATGGGGGCCTGGCTGGGGCCCAGGGTGGACACGGGCGAGATACACACGATGGCTTCGGCATCCCTCCTACGTGGCAAGTGGAGAGCTTTGAGCAGGTGGCCCAGGGCCCTCACCGGGCAACCAAATGCCCATCCCAAAGACCGGCAGGGCCCTACCCACCTCACAAACTGGCACTCGCCATCCCTCACGATCACTGTGACCGTGCTGCCGGCGTCTAGAGAACTTCCCGAGATGGTGAGCCTCGTGCCCCCAGAAGCCGGGCCCCGAATGGGACGCACCCGGTCGAATGTCGGGGTCTGTGGGAGAGGCAGCCCTGAGGGGAGGGAGGAGGCAGCCCAGTGCGGGTCGCGCGCCCTCAGAAGGGGTGGGTGTGGGGAGGGCCGGGCGGTTCACGCACCACAAAGCTGTAGAGCTGCTCTGATTGCGTGCGGAAGTCAGCAGAACAGTCGCCTACACACAGCTCCACGGGCCCCGGCGGTGGGCTGGGCACCAGCGACTCCTCCATCTCGCACACGATCCTAGGGGACAGACAAGGTCAGGGCCCGCCTCGGAGCAGCCGGCCTGGGTCCCCGCCCAGCCACACTCACCTCTCAGCGCTGATGTACTCAGCGGGAATGGAATTGCAACGCACGCCGGCCACCCGAAGGCCTACCTCTCGGTAGGTGAGGCCTAGGTTCTCGCCCTCGATGGTGACTCGGGTGCCTCCCTCCTTGGGCCCCATGAGTGGGTGAATCTGAAGAGCAGGACAGGAGGTGAGAGGACGAGCCAGGCCGCTGGGTGCCTCGGATGCGGAAGGTGTGGGAGGCTAACCTGGGTGATGCGGGGGTGGCTACAGCGCGTGCCCTTCTGGCTCGGGTGCATCCAGTTGGTCTTGGGGGCCGGACAGTGGGCACGCAGCTGGCACCTGTGCTCCGAGACGCACCAGCCACAGGTGAAGCGGGGGTCGGCCTTGAGGCAGAGGCCGCAGCTGGGTCGCTGTGCCCAGCATTTATACAGGATAGCTGCGGACACAGGGGGCGCTGCTGGGGGAGGCTATGGGGAGCCAGGGCCACTAAGGGTCCCCCCATTAGACCTGGCCCCAGCTCGTGCCAACTCTGCCTCAGGAGGCAAGCTCCTCCGCCCCATCTTTTTGTTTTTTTAATACATTTTTATTGATTTCAGAGAGGAAGGGAGAGGGAGAGAGAGATAGAAACATCAATGATGAGAGAGAATCATTGATCAGCTGCCTCCTGCACGCCCCCCACTGAGGATCAAGCCCACAACCTGGGCATGTGCCCTTGACCAGGAATTGAACCGTGACCTCCTGGTTCATAGGTCGACGCTCAACCACTGAGCCACGCGGGTCGGGAACCTATGCCCCATCTTGCCCCTCACCTCGGAAGGTGGCAGGCTTGTCGATAGGGAAATCTCCATCCCAGACCACAGAGAAGTCCAGCTCGATGTCACCATACTCGTCACCTTCATAGGAGTACTGGGAGAGAGGGACCGCACGACCCCTCAGAGGGTGCCCTGCCACAGCTACCTCCCAGGCCGGTCAGTGAGCTGGGCACAGGCCAGGGAGGAGGGGGTGCACCGGCCGGGGGAGTGGGGCACAGGTGGGGGTGCAGGGAACAGGCCGGGGGGGGTGGGGCGCGGGGCACGGGGCCTCACCGAGGCGTTCTGGCACTGCACGCTGCTGCTGTTGAAGCGCACGGCGGGCACGCGCTGCTGCCGCCCCTGGACCCGGACCACGCACTCGTAGTTCTTCTGGCCTGACTGCGGCTGCGGCAGGTTCTTGGCCCGCAGGGTGAGGGGTTGCATGACACCCACTGGGATCAGGAGGTCCCCGCTGGGCAGGATCTCAGGGCAGCCCTTGGGGAGGAGGGAGGACGCCCATCAGCCACACACCAACCGCTGCCATCCTGGCCCAGCAGGGCGCCGGCCCCGCACTGAGGAGGCTCCAAGGAACCAAGGAGAATCAAAGGTGGAGAAGCCAGCCCCCACCGAGCCCAGCCCCCTCGCGCATGCGCGGCACCCGCCTCACCTCGGGGCTGTGGACCCTTCCCTCCTGGAAGGAGCACTCGTGGGGGTGGCTGGTACACACGTGGCGGTACTTACACCAGTGGCAGGGGTAAGGGCTGCCAACGCAGGACAAGCACCTGGGGGGGTGGGGGTGGGAGGCAGAGAGAAAGGCTTCAGAAACAACAGAGAAGGCCAGGCTGCCCCCTCCTAGGGGACATAGGGGAAACGGAAGGAAGAAGGCGCCAGGGCCCCTCTGAGGCCCGCACAGCGCAGCAAGGGATGAAGCGACGTGGGGGCAGAGGTCAGCAAGGCCACTACTCACGACTGATGGACGCTGCAGTTGTAAAAGACAAAGTCGGTCCCGGCGAACCGCACCCCTGTCTCCTTGGAGAGCAGCTGCAGCCGCACCGTGCGCGTGGCCCCTGCAGCAAGGCCAAGGGCGGCCGTGAGCCAGCCGGGGACAGAGAGGGCCCCCTCCCGAGCAGCCCAGCCACTGACCATGGCCCCTGGTGAGAGCCCGGAGTTCCTGGAGAGAGGGCGAGGGGCAGCGCAACTCCCCGGAGGGCAGCAGGACGGCCTCGTTCTCCGCCACCTCCTCGAAGGCACAGCTCACGCCTGCGCTGAGGTCTGGCACGTTGCGCATGGCCACGGTCAGCTGCGGAAGGCAGGGGACTCAGCAGGGGCCCCCACGCCCCACCCCACACCCCACTCGCTCGCCACTCCACTTACCTGCACCCCGGGCGATGTCACTGACACGTTGTTGGGCCGGACCCGCACCTGGACACATTTGCTCAGCTCTTCTGCAAAGCCATGCGGGGCTGAGGCGCCCGGACAGGCCCCTTCTCGACAGCATCTGCGTGGGGTCAGCCAGAGCCCATCCCGCATCTGCCTTGGGAGGGCTCTGTCCAAGGCTCACTGGGAGCCTGGGGGGGGAAAGGGGACAGCGGGCCCAGCCCACAGCACCTTGGCCCATGGGGTGGAGATTCTGCTTGTTAGCTGGAGAGAGGGGAAGGGGAGGGAGGGGGAGGCCATAAGGGCCGGGCTGGGAGCCGTGAACATGCGGGCAAGGGCAGGTACCGCCCTCCCCAACCAACACGCCTGGTGGCTTCTCCCAGGGGCAGAGCCTCCCCGAGCCATCGGCACCACCCAGCCCCACCCGGTCTCCCTCACCTGTGCTGCAGCACACACCAGCCGCAGTGCGGGTCCCTGGAGCCCAGGCAGGCTGCGCAGCTCGAGTACTGCTCGCACGTCTCCACTGGGAGCTGGCTCACCTGGGGACAACCTTGTCAGCACCCGCCCCGCCCCCCGACAGCCGCCCGCCGCCACCGCCTCGGGCCCACCTGCTTCTCACTCAGGAGGTAGATGTGCTGGTGGTCGGGGCTGAAGAGCAGGTCTCGGAGTATGGGGCTGCCGTCCACCACGGGCACGGTCTCGTACAGGTGGGCGTCCTGGGAGCCATCAACTCGGACCTGGGGCCACAAGACCGGGGAAGAGGGACGACAAGCCAGTCTGAGGCCCCAGCAGCACCCCATGCACCCCCCGGGCATCCTCCTCTAGCTCCTCTAGGGCCGGGGACTTCCCAAGTTGTGGCTGAGCTGAAGCCAGGGCCTGGCTCGGCACTTGAACTTCCCCTGACCCCGCGATCCCCAGGGGCTGGGGATGGAGGGCGCAAAGGCCAGTCCCTGGAGGTCCTCGGGGGTGACTCAGCCAGCCAGAAAGCACTCCCAGGAGATAAGAGACAGAGATATTACTGATGCCCAGGGATGGGGTACAGGGGTGACATCCAAAGGGGAAGAGGTTTTTAGGGTGATGACAATGTCTTGGAATGAGACGGTGGTGAGGGGTGGTTAGGGTTGCACAACTCTGCGGACTTACTAAAAGCTCTGGAATGTGTGCTTTAAGCGGGGGGAGGTGTATGGGATGGGAATTATACCCCAAGGGAGCAGGCTGGGCCGGAGACCTCAGCAGCTCCCTTCAAAAGCTTTCCCCCAGCCACCGACACCTCCCCCGCCCCCCTGGGGATAGCGCTGCAATTGCCTGGCAAACAGGATGAGGAGCGGAAGCCACCCTGACTCCTGTCCCTTTAGGAGCCACCAGAGGTCCCAGGGACTCATCTCCCCAGGTCCCACCAGCCCCGGTCCCAGAACAGCAGCAACTGAGCCCCCCCCCAGAACAGCAGCAACTGAGCCCCCCCGCTGCACAGGAACGGACAGGAGGGCAAAGACGATTATGTCCGCATTCATCTGACTAAGGATCTAGCAATGATGGCTAAACCACGGCCACCTGCTCTCCTGGCAGGGACGCCCCCAAGATAGGTCTGGTCTCTGTTCCCACAGCCATAGCAAGCAGGCGATTCAGGCCAAAGCTAGCAAGGGTGCTGGCAGGGGTGGATGGCTGTGGAGGCTGCCCATGGATCCTGGCCAGGCTCCTGGGGCCCAGTCTGGGAAGTCCCCCTTCCCCTGCGGGCTGTGTACTGTCCGGGGTCTCACAGGGCTCTTATGCACATTCTTGTCCCTACCCCTCATCCCATATCTCAGTCTGCCCCCATGTCTACACGCCAAGGGGGCCAGGGCGTACCTTCTTGAGGCTGCCACTGCGCGTGCCAATGAAGACCACGGAGTGCTGGTGGTAGGTGTAGGCGGCCACACTAGCCATGCCATCAGTGCTGTCCGCCAGCAGGGGAAGCCCCTCGATCACGTGCAGGCCACCCAGCGGCTGGTTCAACACCAGCCCGCAGAAATTCCCATTTATCTGCATGGGCTGAGAAAACAGCAGGAGTGCCTGTGAGAGTCCAAGCTTGGGGGGCGGGGGGGGGGGCATCAGTTGGACAGAGGCCACGAGATGCCACATTAGGGAAGGGAGCAGGATCTGCAAGTTGTTCCCCACCAGCTAAGACCAACCCCTTGCCCTGGACCCCACAGGAAATTGGGGACTGAGGAGGTAGATGCAGAAAGGAGATGGAGGAGGGAGATGGATGGTGGAGGGAGAGGATGCAGGAGCAGGAAAGAAGAGCGAGACCTGGGCCTGCAAGTGGTTGAGCATCGACCTATGAACCAGGAGGTCATGGTTCAATTCCCAATTAGGACATGTACCTGGGTTGCAGGCTTGATTCCCAAGGTAGGGTATACAGGAGACAGCCAATCAATGATTCTCTCTCATCATTGATGTTTCTGTCTCTCTCTCCCTCTCCCTTCCTGTCTGAAATCAATAAAAATGTGTGTGTGTGTGTGTGTGTGTGTGTGTATGTGTGTGTGTGTGTGTGTATGATGGGACAGGCTGGCAGACGGTTGCTAACTCGGTGAGGGACACCCAGGAGATGGAGCAAGAAGCAGCAAACTGGGGATGGGTGGAGGGGCAGGAAAAGGGAGGCGTGATCCACAAGCAGAGAGTAGCCGCCAAGAGAGCCGGTGAGAAGGCAGGCAAGGGGAGGAGGAGGAGCAGCAGCAGATGCAGGGAGAGGACGAGAGAGGACAAGCGTCCCTGAGAGGGAGAAGCGGGTGTGCCAGAGCTGAAGCCCGCTGTGCTCACAGTGTTGATGCAGGGAAGCTCCTTGTTGAGCAGCCAGGGCAGGGCCAGTGTGCCCTCGCCCCGATAGCATGACTGGATGCGGCGCCGGATGTGAGCATTGATGGTGCTGAGGGTGAAGAGGCAGAGCACGGTCTGCCGGGGCGGGCTGGCCCGGTTCTTCTGGCCCTGTGAGAAGATGGTGAAGAGGACGTCCTCGTCAGCCGGCACGCCCAGGGCCTGGGCCAGCAGCAGGCCGGGCTTGGCCAGGTGCGCGCTCTGCACCAAGCGGTACTCCACGCCGCGCCAGGAGCAGCCGATGGGAAACTCCACGTAGGAGTAGAACTCCGAGTCCCCGGCGCACATGCGCACGATCTTGGACGTGAAGAATTTCTCGCCCGCTGTGTCCAGCAGCGTCTGCTGGGTGTCCAGCTGCAGCGTCAGGAAGTACACGAAGGAGGCGCTCACGAAGCCGTAGATGTAATAGATGTCAAAGGCGGGGTACAAGGACAGGGTGTCCGAGGGGATCTTGATCTGCGAGGAGACAAACTCATCCTGGTACACCTGGAGAGCAGGTCGAGGAGAAAAGGTGGGGTGAGACCTGGCTCTGTCACCTACCTCCCAAACTTTGGCCTCTCAGCCCCCCAACACGGTTCCCCTGGGGCTCCCCTCATGACCTCCCCTGCCCCGCACAGTCATAGGAGCCCAGCCCAGCCCCATCCTGTGCCTCCCCTCTAGGACCTGGAGGTGGAGCCAGGACAGAGTGAAGGCAGGAGGGACACAGGTGCTGGGGACGAGAGGCGAGGGGAGGAGGGTGAACAGACAGGCAGGCCCACCCACCAGACTAAACATGTCGGCACTGTCCTCGTCGCTGATGAGCTTGCGGGAGCTCAGGGTGGGGAAGTACTCGGACTTGCCGTCCACGGCGGTGCCCACAAACAGCTTGCTGGGCCCCTGGCCCTGCTCCACGATGACCCCGGCCATGGAGTCGGGCTCCTGGGCCCCCGAGAGGTAGTGCTCCTTGCGGTGGTGGGGCTCGCCCAGCTTGAAGAGGTCATCCAGGCGCAGAAACTGGCAGATGCCTTGCCAGATGCTGCCGCAGGCCACCAAGCGGCGGGCCGCGTAGTCTATGAGAAGCAGCTTGTTCACGTTGTCCACGGGCGCCAGGCGGTGGGTGCACACACGCATACTGGGGGGTGGGTAGCAGCGAGCGTTGTCCTCGACGGGCCCCGTGACGTGGGCCCGCAGCTCAGTCAGGTTGGGGGCCAGCTTGAAGACCCGGTTCACTGCCCCCACAAACACCTCCCCGGTCACCCGGTGCACGGCCAGGTGGGTGAGGGTGGTGTCTGTCACTGAGAAGGCAGTGAAGGGCCTGCTGCCACCCAGGGCCCCCCCCATGGCAAGGAGGAGCAGCGGGAGGAGGCAGACAGCGGGCATGGCCGGCGGCTGCGCTCCCGGAAAGAGCCTGAGGAGAGATGGGGAGTGCCAAGTAAGAGGCCCCTGGCCCCGGCTGCAAACTCTCTTTCTGCCCCGGGACCCCCAGCAGGGTAAGCTCCGTGCCACAGTGGGTGGGGGGGGTCACTCATTCACCCACCACCATGCCGGAGCCGGAGCCCCAGCTGGTGACCTCGGCTGGGAGAGGAGGGGCCTCCCAGCAGGGCGAGTGAGTGAGCAGTGAGCGCAGGCGGGCTCGGGGGCCATCAATCATCTCCCACCCCCCACCCCCCCCACCCCTGGAAAGGAGCCAGGAGGCCTCGCCTCAAGTGGGCCACACCCAAGGGGGCAGCAGAGCCAGATGCTGGGCAAGGCAGGGCAGGAGGCGCTCCTGGAATGAGACCCGAAACACCAGATCCCAGAGCTGAGGGCGGCTAGCCACACACAAGAGCCACAGTAGGCAAACCCCAGGCCACAGAGACGCCCCACGCCCAAGTTGGGGGAAGGGGAAAGGCAGGGAGAGAACAATCACAAGCGGGGGGGAGGGTAGGGAGTGGGGGGGGGGGAACACCACTCCAGAGTGGCATTGCCACCAGGGGCCTCAGGACAGAGGTCTGGGGCATCAAGGCCTAAGACTGGACCCCGTACCACCACCACCACACCCCCACTCCTGGCCCCAGCTGCCTCCTCACCCCGAGGGCCTCCCTCAGCCGGCTGTCCAGGAGCCTGCTGTCTGGCCTACCGATCGCAACACAAAGCCAAGTCTCGCCTGCTCTCCCCCCCCCACCACCACTTCCCAACCAGGCACCACCGAGACAGACATAAGTCAGGCTCTGCTCAGGCACAGCCAGATGGCCCAGGCAGCCCTGTGCGGCTCTCCTTCCAGATCCAGAGGTTAGCTGCAGAAGGAGAGGTGCCAGGGGGCCCAAGGAACCCCATGAAAGGGGATCCCAGTCCCCAAATAGAGACTCTGGGGAAATGGGGTACGGGCTGTAAGGACAGTACCCAGCTTGCCTGAGTCTTCACCCCCAGGCCACACCCAGCTCTCCTGCCAAAGCCAGGTGGCAAAGATAGCACAGCAGTGTCATAGCAGCCAACGGGGCAGCCACCAAGGCAGGGCTGAGCGCTCCCCTCTCGGTGCCCAAGCCCAAGGGAGACGCAAGGTACCCAGCTTCAGGGAGGGGGAGGGCTGGGGGTGTGTGTGCCAGGAAGGAGGTGCAGAAGAGAGAACAGAAAAAAAATGCATTTGCTATTACAAGGAGCAGGCCCAGCTTGAAACGGCAAAGTTTCAGCTCAGACCGATCACCTTTCCAGGGCTCTTTTGTCAGGTCGGCATCCTAGACCCCTAATGCAACAGCCAGAGAAGAAAGAAAGGCGAGAGCGAAGAGAGGCCGCAGCGCACCCTCACCTCCTCCGCACCCCGCAGGAACACAAGCAGAGGAATGGGGGCCGGGACAGGCCAGGAGGAAGACCTGGAGAGGCAGGATTTGCACCCCAAGCACCCCATTCCAACTTCCACCTGTAAGTGGGAGCCTGGGGCGTCGCACGCACGCACACCCCTCTGCTACAGCCCAGGCAGCTGAGCCCGAGGAGGAGACCGCCCCTCGCACAGACACGGCTCCAGTGCCCGTTCCCCGGTGCCCCCCATACCCCCACCGTGCTGTGCGCCAGGCTCGCCCTGCCCCCACCAGGGGCACCCCTCGGCCGACCCACGGGGACCCTAGTGGATGGAGGCGCCACAGCAGTCCTTGGAGAGGCCGCTCCTCCGCCACAAAGGGTCCCCATTGGGCAGGGGGGCTGGGCTCGGCGTGGCCGTCCCTACTGGAGCGGGGCATGGAGGACCAGTCAGGCCCGCGCCCAAGGAGCAGGAGGAAAGGCAGGGCCCCACCCCCTCAGGGCCGACGGAACCCTCGGGCTGCCCGAACCCCGGGCCGCCGAGCAGGCTGCCCCCCACGGGCGGCGGGGGATGGCGGCCACCTACCTGCCCCTCCGCCGCCGCCTCTGGCTCCGGGTGGCCGCCCACCAGCCACGTGGACGCGTCCCCGAGCCCCCACACCGGCTCCGATGGCGCGCCCCCGCCGCCGCCGCGCCCCGCGCCGTGCGCCCTCTGCCCCGATCCCGACCACCGCAGCCGCCGCCGCCGCCGCCCACACACTGGGCAGGCCCCCGGCCGCCGGGGCCTTTTAAACCCGGACCGTACCACCGCGCTGGGCGGGGGCGCCCAGGGAGGGCCGGGCAGCGGGGCGCATGGGCCGGGGCCGCTCCTCTCCGGGGTCGGGGGAAGGCTCAGCGCACAGCCTGGGCCTCGTGAGCTGCAGGGATCCCCGCCCGACGAGCTGACCCCCCCCCCACTCGCACAATGGCCGCGTCCGCAGCGCGCGCCTCTCTCCCCCCCCCTCCTCCCCACCCGCTGCCTCGGGCAACCCTGGGACCCGCGCGCGCCCACGCCACACCCCCTCGGGCCCGGGGCGTGCGCACGGCTGACTCGGGGGCGCGCCGGCCCCGCCCCGCCCCGGCGCCCGGAGACACACAGGGGGTCACCTGCTGCCTCACCTGCTCCCTGACCCCTCAGGTGCGCACCTGGCTTAGGACACGCTCCCCGCAATGGTCCATAACCTGGAGGGGCCGTGACTAACAATATGCAAAAGGCCAGCACAAGGACTCGAGGGCTGTCACCATTTATACTTGGCCCCTTCCCCAGCCGGAGCCGGGGGGGGGGGGGGGATCTGGGGATTTCATTCCCTTGCCCTCCCCCCTTTTTTTTCTTTTTAAACAGATTTGAGATATAATTCACCTATCGTATAAGTCACACATTAAAAATGTGCCGGTCTCCTGGTCGAAGGTTGAGATTTCTCTCTTCCAACATGGCTCAAGACAACTCTCCAAAGACAATGAATGGTAGACGAAGCCACACCGAATCCACAGGAGATCAATTGAAAATTCTCATCAAAGCCCCAAGGGCGTGGCTCAGTGGTTGAGCGTTGACCTATGAACCAGGAGGTCACTGTTCTATTCCCAGTCAAGACACATGCCCGGGGTTGTGGGCTGGATCCCCAGTGTGGGGCGTGCAGGAGGCAGCCCATCAGTGATTCTCTCTCATCACTGATGTTTCTCTTTCTCTCTCTCTCTCTCTCTCTCTCTCTCTCTCTCTCTCTCTCTCCCCCCTCTCCCTTCCTCTCTGAAATAAATATATATATATTTAAATCCTCATCAAAGCATTCAACCAAAAACCTTACCCAGCTTGCTTTAGAAATCAACACTGAAGAGTCTAGAATCCAGATTTGGTTTTCGAATCGAGCTAGGCACCGAATCCAGAGAAGATCACAACCTGAGGAGGACTTAGAAGCAAGACTCAAAGTAGAGAAGGTAGACAGTGTCGACCAGCTACACTTCCTCCCAATTACACACCCTCAGCACGGCACTGCCAGCAACCTGTGTCCCGGGATTGATTCCAACAACTTGCTAAGGAAGTTGGGGTTCCAGAGTTAAGAGTCCAAATTTGGTTTCACAATCGAATATCTAGATTAGGAAGAAAAAAATCCTGAGGATGACTCATAAAGACCCATATGATCTAACCCCTAGCTCTCTATCTTCATCTCATGCTATACCGTCCCTTATTATCTATACTCCAGCCACATTTCTAGTTCTGTACATTTGCCCTATTCCTTCTTATCATAGGGCCTTTGCTCAGGCAGTTTCTCTACCATACATTTGAACGTAGGTAATGCCTATTCATTTTTAAAGTTTCAATTTAAGCATAATTTCCTCTAGAAGGCTTCCCTGGCATCTCTAAACAAGAAAAAAGAATCCCTTCTTACCTACATATTCCCAAATACATCTCCTTTGTAATTTCACATAAAGCAACCACTTATTTATATGATGGTTTGTTTTTTTATTAATTCTATTTTTATTTTTTTACATGTTATTGTATTCCTTTTAATTGCGTAGGTCATTTGCTCTACAGCTCGTGGAACCCAGGATCCCCAACTCCAAATTTCAAGCACCTCCCACAAGCTTCCTTGCCCAATTTTATTTATTTATTTATTTATTTATTTATTTATTTATTTATTTTTGTTTACATTTCTTTATTGATTAAGGTATCACATATTTGTCCTCATCCCCCCATTCCCATCCCATACCCCTCCCCAAACAAGCCCCCACCCCCCTGTTGTCCTTAACCACTGGTTAGGCTCATATGCATACACACAAGTCCTTTGGTTGATCTCTCCCCTTTACCCCCACCCTTCCCTACCCTCCCTCTGAGGCCCGACAGTCTGATCCACGCCTCCTTGTTTCTGGGTCTGTTCTTGTTCATCCGTCTATGTTGTTCATCATTTCCCCTAGATGAGTGAGATCATGTGCTACTAGATGATGGTGTTTTTTAAAAATATATCTTTATTTCAGAGAGGAAGGGAGGAGAGAGAGATAGAAACATCTGTGATGAAAGAGAATCATTGATCAGCTGCCTCCTGCACGCCCCACACTGGGGATCGAGCTCACAACCCGGGCATGTGCCCTGACCAGGAATTGAACTGTGACCTCCAGGTTCATAGGTCAACGTCCCACCACTGAGCCATCGAGTCAGGGTTATGTGATTTTTTTTTAAATATACACATATTTTTATTGATTTCAGAGAGAGATAAAAACATCAATGATGAGAGAGAATCATTGATCGGCTGCTTCCTCCACGCCCCCCACTGGGGATCAAGCCCGCAACCCAGGCACATGCCCTTGACTGGAATTGAACCCGGGACCCTTCAGTCTGCAGGCCAACACTCTATCCACTGAGCCAAACCGGCTAGGGTTTGTTTCAGACTGTGTCCTTCACCGACCCAGCTCCATATGTCTGATTTGGTTCCATTGTATCAGACACACTGTCTGGCACACCAGGAGAC
Organism: Cnephaeus nilssonii; assembly: GCF_951640355.1. NCBI lineage: Eukaryota > Metazoa > Chordata > Mammalia > Chiroptera > Vespertilionidae > Cnephaeus > Cnephaeus nilssonii. The sequence goes on along the minus strand of NC_137071.1, from coordinate 121,824,500 downwards.
CCTCCCTCAGCATACATTTGCTTTTGCTGCATAATTGTTCACCAGATGAACTCAGGCTTTTTACCAGCTCTGCATCAGGTCTGTGCAACTATTAATAAAGTGTTTTGACTCCTACTTATCTAGTGTTTCCTATATTGCTTCCACAGGAAGCTAATAGGAAGGAGTATCTGTGACATGAAAATGTGAGCATTTCTGGGATGACAATGAAAACAAAACAAAACACTGAAGAGCTAGATTCCATGTCCAGGAGGGGGGACGGGGGAGAACCTGATGAGCCTTTAGAACAGGAACAAGATCTCTGAAACGAGAGAGTTCAAGGTGCAGAAACTACACACCATGGCACCGATCTCATTAGCAACTGTCTTATTTCTCTGAAGCCAGAATAGAATGGACCAAGAGACAAATCAGTGCATTTGATGCCATTGGCCTGGGCTCACTCTTCCTGGGGACATACCCTTCTGAAGATACGTCCAGCTTCTCCAGAAGCTGAGCCTTCTGGAGATGGTAAACAGGACGTCAGGAGGCAGATACAAGGCACCACACAGCCCTACCGATGAAGCCTGGCTCCACAGTTCAGCAGATGTCAGGGATCACGAAGACAAACTTATTCATATCATCCTATATAATAAGAGAGGAATGTGCTAATTATCCCTTATGCCTTGAGGCGTAACGACCAACCACATAATGACCAGATCACGGATCTGCATCTGCAGGAGGGTGGGGCAGCGAGCTACAAGTGGGCGGTGAAGGAGGGGGCAGGTCAGCAAGCTATGAGCGGGGAGCTACAGGAGGGTGGGGCAGCAAGTGGAGAGCTACAGGAGGGCAGCAGAGAGCTATTGGTGCACGGATTCATGGGCAGGGCTACTAGTTTGTTGTTGTTGTTGTTTTTAAATATATTTCTTTATTGATTTCAGAGAGGAAGGGAGAGGGAGAGAGAGATAGAAACATCAATGATGAGAGCGAATCATTGATCGGCTGCCTCCTGCACGCCCCCTACTGGGGATCAAGCCCGAAACCCAGGCATGTGCCCTTGGCCGGAATCGAACCTGGGACCCTTCAGTCCGCAGGTCGATACTCTATCCACTGAGCCAAGCCGGCTAGGGCAGGGCTACTAGTTTTTAAAATAAAAGTGTAGCCTGGTCAGTGTGGTTCAGTGGTTGAGCATCAACCTATGAACCAGGAGGTCAGGGTTCGATTCCTAATCAGAGCACATGCCTGGATTGTGGGCTCGATCCCCAGTGTGCAGGAGGCAGTCGATCAATGAGTCTCTCTCATCATTGATGTTTCTAGCTTTCCCTCTCCCTTCCTCTCTGAAATCAATAAAGAAATATATTTCAAAAAATCAATTGACAATAAATTTATGGGTTTATTGCTGGACTCTCAATTCTTCTTTTTAAAAATACTAGAGGCCCGATGCACAAAATTCGTGCAAGAGTAGGCCTTCCTTCCCCCAGCTGCCGGCATCAGCTTCCCTTTGGCACCCGGGACCTGGGCTTCCCTCGAAGCCCTGGCTTTGTCCAGAAGGTCGTCCAGAAGGACGTCCAGAAGGATGTCCGGTCTAATTGGCATATTACATTTTTATTATTATAGATATTTTTATTAATTTCAGAGAGGAAGGGAGAGGGAGAGGGAGAGATAGAAACATCAATGTTGAGAGAGAATCATTGATCGGCTGCTCCTGCACACCCCACACTGGGGGATCGAGCCCACAACTCAGGAATCGAACCCTGACCTCCTGGTTCATAGGTTGACACTCAACCACTGAGACACACCAAAACTGTCTTTTTTTTTTTTTAATCCTCATCCGAAGATATTTTTCTTTTTTAAATATATATATTTCTTTATTGATTTCAGAGAGGAAGGGAGAGGGAAAGAGAGATAGAAACATCAATGATGAGAGAGAATCATGGATCGGCTACCTCCTGCACACCCCCTATTGGGGATCGAGCCCACAAACTGGGCATGTGCCCTTGGCCAGAATCGAACCTGGGACCCTTCAGTCCGCAGGCCGACGCTCTATCCACTGAGCCACACCGGCCAGGGCCAAAGATATTTTTCCATTGATTTTTAGAGAGAGTGGAAGGAACAGGGGGAGACAGAGAGAGAGAGAAAGACATTTCGATTGATTGCCTCCAGCACATGCCCTGATGAGGCCATTGAGTCTACAATCCAGGTATGTGTGCTTGACCAGAATTGAACCTGTGACCCTTCAGTCTGGGGCCCGAGGCTCTATTTACTGAGCCAAACCAGCTAGGACCATCCTACAGTGTCTTCATCACTGTAGCTTTGTAGTAAGTTTTGAAATCACGAAGTGTGAGTCCTCCAAATTTGTTCTTTTTCAAGAGTGTTTTGGTTACTCAGGGTTCCTAGCAGTTTCATGTGAATTTTAGGATAAGCTTGTCAGTTTCTGCAAAAAAAAAAAAAAAAAAAAAAAAAAAAAAAAAGCCAGTGGGAGTTTAATACAGATTGAATTGAATCTCTAGATCAATGTGGGGAAGGCTGCTATCTAAACAAGATTAAGTCTTTCCATCCATGAACATGAGATGTTCTGATGATTAATGTTGTGTTTATTAATTTCAATTTGGCTCATCTGTAGTCCCTGGTGATTTAATCAAACAATTACCTTGGTGTTGCTGTGAAGGCATTTTGTAGATATGATCAACATATCTACAAAATGCCTTTAAGTAAAGATTACCCTCCATGACATGGGTGGGTCTCGTCCACTCAGTTGAAGCCCTTAACAACAAAAATTGAAGAAGTAGAAATTCTGCCTCAAGACTGTGACATAGAAAGCTTGCCTGAGTCTCCAGCCTGCTGGCCTGCCCTACAAATTTGAGACTGCCCAACTCGCCAGCCCCCACAATCACATGAGCTAATTCCTCAAAATACATTGTGTGTGTGTGTGTGTGTGTGTACACTGTTCTATTTCTCTGGAAAACTGACTTAAGCAGAAGTCTTCCTATTTAGGGTTTTTTTTCATTTCTTTCAGTGATATTTTGTAGTTGTCAGTGTACTTCTTTTGTTAAATTTATTCCTAAGTATCTTATTCTTTTTGATGCTGTTTGTCAATGGAATTGCTTTCTTGATTTCATTTTGGATTTTTCATTGCTAGGGTACAGAAATGCAGTTGCTTTTGGGTAATGAATGATCTTTTATCCTGCAACCTCGATGAACTCATTTATTAGTTCTAATAGTTTTTTAGTGGATTTCTTAGGATTTTGCATACACAGATTATGTCATTTGAGAAAAGAGAGTTTTACTCTTCCTTTCCAATCTGGATGATTTTTATTTCATTTTATTGCCCAATTGCCCTGTCTAGAACCTCCAGTCAAATGTTTGATAGAATTGGTTACTTTCTTTTTAATTTTATAATTTGAAGTTATTTCAAACTTACAGAAAAGCTGTAAGAATAGTAGAAATAGCTCCCATGTACCCTTTTTTGGGGGGTAAATATATATTTTTTATTGATTTCACAGAGGAAGGGAGAGGGAGAGAGAGATAGAAACATCAATGATGAGAGAGAATCATTGATTGACTGCCCCTTGCATGCTCCACACTGGGGATTGAGCCCGCAACCCAGGCATGTGCCCTGACCCGAAATTGAACCGTGACCCCCCGGTTCATAGGTCAACGCTCAACCACTGAGCCATGCCAGCTGGGCTCCCACGTTTTATTTAGATGTTATTTAGTTTTAGCTTTTACTTTTTGGTCTATAACCCATGTGAAGTTCGTTTTTCTGGATGGTGTGTGTTCCCTGTGGCTGCCATAACAAAATCCCACAAACTGAGTAGCAAAAACAACGGACATTTCTTCTCTCCTAGTTCTGAAGGCCAGAAGTCTGAAATCGAGGAGTGGGCCCTAGCCGGTTTGGCTCAGTGGATAGAGCATCGGCCAGTAGACTAAAGGGTCCTGGGTTCAATTCTGACCAAGGGCACATGCCCGGATTGCGGGCTCGATCCCCAGTAGGGGGCGTGCAGAAAGCAGCTGATCAATGATTCTCAGCATTGATGTTTCTGTGTCTCCCTCCCTCTCCCTCCCTTCCTCTCTGAAATCAATTAAAAAAAATAAATGAAATCGAGGAGTGGGTCAGCCCACGCTCCCTCCATAGGCTCTAGGGGAGGGCCCTTATTGTCTCTTCCAGCGTCTGAGCGGCTGGCAATCCTTAGCATTCCTTGGCTTGTAGATGCCTCACGCCAGTCTCTCTTGTCAAGTGGCATTCTCCCTGTCTGTCTCCTCTCTCCTCCTCCTCCTCCTCCTCCTCCTCCTCCTCCTCCTCCTCCTCCTCCTTCTTTTTTTAAAATATATTTTATTGATTTTTTAATAAAAATTAAAAGGGAGGAAGGGAGAAGGAGAGAGAGTTAGAGACATCAATGAGAGAGAAACATCCATTAGCTGCCTCCTGCAACACACCCCACCGGGGATGTGCCCGCAACCAAGGTACATGTCCTTGACTGGAATCGAACCTGGGACCCTTGAGTCCACCTCACCCGAGGATATTTTCCCATTGATTTTTTAGAGAGAGTGGAAGGGAAGGGAGAGACACATCAATTGGTTGCCTCCTCCATGCACCCTGACCAGGGCCAGAGATCGAGCCTGCAACAGAGGTACGTGATCTTGACCAGAATCAAACCCAGGACCCTTCAGTCCGTGGGCCAACTCTCTATCCACTGAGCCACACCGGCTAGGGCTCCTCTCTTCTTAGAAGGACACTGATCATATTGGATTAGGGCATACCCTTCTCCAGTCTGGCCTCATTTTAACTGGATCACATCTGCAAAGACTCTGCCTCTACATCAGGTCCCATTCACAGGGAAACAGGACATGGACATATCTTCCCAGGGGACACAATTCAACCCATAACATCAGGGTTAAAGTCCACTTTTTCCATTCAGATATCTGACTGCTCCAGCACCATTTATTAAACATCCTAAATGTAAGGATTTATATCTGGAATCCTAATTCCGTGCCATTCACCTCTATGCCCATCCTTGCGCCTTTACCACACTGCTTTGATTCCTGTAGCTTCATAGTAAGTTTTCAATTCAGGTAATGTGATCCCTCCAACCCTGTTCTTTTTCAAAACTGTTTTTGGATATTCTAGGTCCTTTTGCATTTCTTTATCATTTGAGGGTCAGCTTGTCAATTTCTACAGAAAAGCATGCTGGGATTGGGGTAGGGATGACATCGAATTCAAAGATCATTTGGTGGTGGGGGGAGTTGTCATTTGGGGACAGAATTCTAAGATGACCCCAAGGTTCCTGCCTCCTAGTGTACAGACCTATACAATCCCCTTCCCATGAGGCAGAGCAGAACCACGACACAAGCTCCCATGGTTAGGTTACTAACCAGCTGACTTTGAGTTCCTCAAAGGGGAGGTTATCTGGGTGGGCCTGGCCTAGTAAGGTGAGCCCTTAACCAAGACTAGGACCTTCCTGCAGGGATAGATTTGAAGCATGAGAGGGGCTATGGAGGGGACCAGGTGGTAAGGAACTTTAGGTGGCCTCTAGGAGCTGAAAGCATTATCTAGACAATAGCTAATGAGAGAACAGAGACCTCAGTCCTATAAGTCACGGGAACTGAATTCTACCCAGAACCATATGAGCTTGGAAGAGGACACTGAGCCTCAGATGAGAGGGCAGCTTAGCCAACCTTAATTGCAGCCTAGGGAGACCCTGAGCAGAGGATCCAGGTCCATCATGGCCAGACTTTTAACCTGTAGAAACTGTCAGGTAAGAAATGAGTATTGTCTTAAGCTACTGAATTTTTGTTAATTTATTACACTGCAATAGAAACTTAAAACAGTCATCCTGACAGTATTGAGTCTTCCAATCCATGAACATGGGATGTCTTTCCGTCTATATAGATCTTTAATTGTATAATTTCATTTATGTGAAACTTCCAGAACAAGAAAATTTATACAGGTAGAAAGTAGATGGTTGCCAGGGACTGTTTAATGCGTATGGAGTTTCCTTTAGAAGTGATGAAAATGTCCTGGAATTAGACGAAGGTGATGGTTGCATTACATTGTGAATGTACAAAATGCCACCAAATGTGCATTTTTAAATGGTTAATGGTTATTTTTGTTATGTGAATTTTTCCTCGGTTGGAAAAATAGGACCCACACTAAGAGACCACATGTCCCATCTCAGGTTGCATATATTCCCTGGTGGGAAGTAACAGTACCCTATAGGTGAAGCTCAGGGGAGCCACGATTCTCTCCCCTGCTGGTGGGGCTGCAAAATGGGTCAGGCCCCAGGGAAAAGAATTTGCCAATATCTGAAAAATTAATTATGCTGCTTTAAAAAAAGAATGAAGGCTCTGCAGGCACATATATAGAGAGACATGTAGGAGATTCAAATATATTAAGTGACAAGTACAAACGCTTCTTTGTTGGGGGCATTGTGAGAACTGGGCCAGAGAGCTGGGCAGAGGTGAGGCATCAGCAGGTCCACCCTTTCATGCTGATGTGTGGACCAGGTGAATTTCTGGCCTCTGCAGAACAGATCAAGGTAAACAAGAAAAGATCAGCATTCCCCCTTTTGCTCAGCTACCTCTGTGATGTTTCCTCCCTGCCTCTCCTTCCCCTCCTTCCTTCCCTCCATTCCAGCCCCTGCTCGCCTCATGTCTTTGCAAGTGGATCACTCCCTACCCAGTTTTAGAATGGCTGACTTGTCATTCTTGTCAGCTTCGATGTCATCTTGCTGGTTCATTTTCTGTTTCCCTATTGGTTGTTTATTTTTTTATATATATTTTATTGATTTTTTACAGAGAGGAAGGGAGAGGGAGAGAGAGTTAGAAACATCGATGAGAGAGAAACATCAATTAGCTGCCTCCTACACATCCCCTACTGGGGATGTGCCTGCAACCAAGGTACATGCCCTTGACCGGAATCGAACCCGGGACCCCTCAATCCGCAGGCCGATGCTCTATCCACTGAGCCAAACCAGTTAGGGCCCTATTGGTTGTTTACACACACACACACACACACACACACACACACACACACACACTGAATGAAGCCTGGGCAAGCAAGGTACAGCTGGCCTTCATCTCTCCCTTGTGTCTTTGGGATCTAGCCTACCACTGGCTTTGGCACACTGGTCCCTAGAAATATTGTTTTGATCGCTTACTGACTCCAGTGACCTCGTGAAAGAGCATCAGACAGCAGCTCCACAACTGCTCTCTGCAGCCGCCCAACCTTGCCTCTGAGCCTCACATTCATAAGAATCGAAGGTCCCAAGGAGAGAGCCCTGGGCTAGACAGTCCCCTCTCCTGGCAGAAACTCAGGGGACAGCTGCAAGAAGCTTGCTGCTGCCGGGCAGGCGTGGCTCGGTGGTTGAGCATCAACCTATGAACCAAGAGGTCACGGTTCGGTTCCCGGTCAGGGCACATGCCTCAGTTGCAGACTTGATCCCCAATGTGGAACGTGCAGGAGGCAGCTGATCAATGATTCTCTCTCATCATTGATGTTTTTTTCTCTCTCTCTCTCCTTCCTCCTTCCTTTCTGAAATCAATAAAAATATATATATTTTTAAAAGAAGCTTACTTTGCCGAAACCGGTTTGGCTCAGTGGATAGAGCGTCGGTCTGCGGACTGAAAGGTCCCAGGTTCGATTCCGGTCAAGGGCATGTACATTGGTTGCGGGCACATCCCCGGTGGGGGGTGTGCAGGAGGCAGCTGGTCGATGTATCTCTCTCATCAATGTTTCTAGCTCTCTATCCCTCTCCCTTTCTCTCTGTGAAAAATCAATAAAATATATTTTTTTTAAAAAAATAAAAATAAAAGAAGCTTGCTTTGCCAATGCTCTTCCAGTTTGGCCTTCTGGGCTGCTGCCACAGTCCTCACAGGACAAAGGGTCCTCCCTCAGCCCCCCCCCCCCACTGTGGTGTAGACTTTCCCATCTCTTCACTGGCCACAAGGAAGTAGGTCTCCTTCCCTGACAGTCCTCCTGCCCCTTGATCCTGACCCCAAAGGGCTCCCTTGGGCCTCAGCCCAACCTTCCAGGAACTTAGAGGGGCTTCCAGAAACCAGCTCCTTCTCTGCCAGGACCCCAAATTGTGTCTCAGAAGCTGGTTTTCCTGAAGGTACGAGGCTGAAGGCGGAAACACCCGCCATTGGATGAGGTGGCTGAGAGGGGCTCATTTTCCTGGGAAGCCTGCTCTTCTGGTGGCTTCTCAAAGAATGCAGGAGGGGGTTGGTGCAGAAGGCCAAACAATCCCCTCTCTAGGGTTCCTGGAACCAAACAAAAGGTCCCATTGAGGTTGCTCAGACTTGTTCATGACCTGAGGTCAGGCCTGGCCACCCCCTCCCGGTTGTGCCCGAGGTGCTCTGGTCTATTTCACCCTCCTCCCTCCTCCAAGTGACCCCAGATGGCCACATCCCAGACCCAGGGCCTGGAAGCCGGAGTGAGAGCTGCTAGCTACCAGCCAGGCCTCCCCAGGCCTTGCCTGAACAGAACACAGGGTCCTGCCCGCAGGAGAAGCGCATAGAAGTCTCTGCACCCAGCAAAGTCCACAGGGAGGTGGGGCCAGACCCAGAGCTGGGAAGCTCCCTACCAGCCAGCCGCTGTCTCCTGCCCTCTCTCTTTTTAAAAAATATATTTTTATTGATTTCAGAGAGGAAGAGAGAGGGAGAGAGAGATAGAAACATCAATGATGAGAGAGAATCATGGATCGGCTGCCTCCTGCATGCCCCCAGCTGGGGATCAAGTCTGCAACCCGGGCATGTGCCCTGATCAGGAATCAAACCATGACCTCCTGGTTCATAGGTCAAAGCTCAACCCCTGAGCCACGCAGGTAGGGCTTCTGTCCCCTCTCTTGGTGTCAGGCAAGGGGAAGAAGGGCAGGAGCAAGGAGTGGTCAGTTTGCTTTCCTCAGCGTCCTGGACCCAGATATGTCTGCCTCAGTTTACCCAAGGGGAATGGGGGAGCAGCCATCTCTAAGCCAGATTCCCCACCTTGGGGCTGTGAAAGCCACCTGCCCCAGGGCAGAGCAGTCTGAGCAGGACACTCATAGCAGCCTTCTCTCTTTAATATGTACACTGAGTGGCCAGATTATGATGATCTCTGAGCGCATAATAATCTGGCCACTCAGTGTATATCCTATATAATAAAAGGCTAATATGCTTGTCCCCTTGACCAGGAGTTCGACCAGCAGGCAGGCCGGCCAACTGCCCATGTCCCCTCCCCCTGGCCAGGCTGGCCGGACCCCACCCATGCACGAATTCATGCACCAGGCCTCTAATATACACTGAGTGGCCAGATTATTATGATCTCTGAACGCATAATAATCTGGCCACTCAGTGTATATCCTATATAATAAAAGGCTAATATGCAAATTGTCCCCTCGACCAGGAGTTCGACCAGCAGGCAGGCTGTCCAACCGCCCATGTCCTCTCCCCGTGGCCAGGCTGGCTGGACCCCACCCATGCACGAATTCATGCACCGGGCCTCTAATACACACTGAGTGGCCAGATTATTATGTGTTCAGAGATCATAATAATCTGGCCACTCAGTGTATATTTAAATTGATTTCAGAAAGGATTGGAGAGGGAGAGAGAAACATCAATGATGAGAGAGAATCATTGATCAACTGCCTCCTGCACCCCCCACACTGGGGATCGAGGCCACAACCCAGGCATGTGCCCTAACTGGGCATTGAACTGTGACCTTCTGGTTCATAGGTTGATGCTCAACCTCTGAGCCACGCCAGCCGGGCTCATAGCAGGCTTCTCATGTCGGGACTCAGGAGAGATGCTGGGAAGGGCCCAGAGCAAGGATGGCCAGGGTGGGTTTGCATAGCTGTGGTAGTGATGTAGGGTGGCTGGGAGCCACAGAACAGTCCTGTCCCCTATAGAACAAGCAGCTTAGAGACACAAAAGAAGCCCCAGGGCCTGGGAGGGAGGCCTGGAGTGGAACACCCCTCCCACTCACAGTAAAGAACCACAATGCCACGTTGGTGCCTTGGGGAGGGCGGGCTGGCCGCAGGGACAGCTGGACCTGCCCAGGCCCCTGTGGCTTGTAAATGCCCCCCTTCTCCCTCCACAGACTCACATTCCTGCCCAATCCTCTTCCACCCTCCCACCCCCGCCAAACACACAATTTCTTGCCAGACACAAAGACCACAAATACTGTATGATTCCATTTATGTGAAATTTCCAGAACAGAAAATCCACACAGACAGAAAGTAGAGTAGGGTTGCCAGGGGCTGGGGGAAGAGACTGCTAATGGATATGGGGTCTCCTTTTGGGGTGCTGGAAATATTCTGGAACTAGACAGAGGTGATGGTTGCACAACATTGTCAGTGTATGAAATACCCCTGCATTGCACACTTGCAAATGGCTAAAATGGTGAACTTTATGTTATCGTGAATTTTATCTCAAAAATGTATTGTTTTTCTTTTTTGTTTTTTAAATCCTCACCGGAGGACATCCCTCCATTGATTTTTAGACAGAGTGGGTGGGAGGGGGACAGACACAGAGAGAGAAAAACAACAATGTGAGAGAGAGACATTGATTGGTTGCCTTCTGCACATGCCCCAACCAGGGCCAGGGATCGAGCAACCAGGGCCTGCAAGCGAGGCATCTGCCGTTGACCGGAATCAAACTCAGGACCCTTCAGTCTGGAGGCCGATGCTCTATCTACTGAGCCAAACCGGCCTGGGCAAAAAAAAAATGTGTTTTTTAAATAAAACACAGTATAGGTGCTCTGACTCTGACATGTGCATTTCTTTTTTTCTTTTTATTTTTAAAATATATCTTTCATTGATTTCAGAGAGGAAGGGAGAGGGAGAGATAGAAACATCAATGATGAGAGAGAATCACTGATCCTCTGCCTCCTGCACGCCCCACACTAGGGATCGAGTCCACAACCCCGGCATGTGCCCTGACCAGGGATGGAACTGTGACCTCCTGGTTCATGGGTCGACGTTCAACCACTGAGCCGGTATGGCTGGACACAACTTCTTTTTTTTTTTAAAATATATTTTATTGATTTTTTTACAGAGAAGAAGGGAGAGGGATAGAGTCAGAAACATCAATCAGCTGCCTCCTGCACGCCCCCCACTGGGGATGTGCCTGCAACCAAGGTACATGCCCTTGACCGGAATTGAACCCGGGACCCCTCAGTCCGCAGGCCGACGCTCTATCCACTGAGCCAAACCGGTTAGGGCTGGGCACAACTTCTTTATTGCAAAGAAAAAAGCAGTAACTGATAGCATCAGGGGCAGGGGATGATCGGTGACGTCACAGGATGGGGGAGCTGGGCTTCTGAAGTCCTGGAGACCCGGGAAGTGGGGAGACTGGAGGGGATTGGGGGAGCAAGCCTGCTCCACCTCTGCATTCACCGGATCTGGTGTGAGGACAAAGGGACAGAGAAGGGAAGCCGAGCTGAGTGGGGTGGGCTGGCCTATCGCGGTGGCCCCCATAGCCGAACAGTACAGCCCACCCCAGCCAGCCAGAGCCCAGCCCCCAGCTCCCACTGACCAGCCCAGCACCAGGCCACCTCGGCGGGGCCTTCTTACTGTGTATTTGTCCCACTTCTTCTCGGGGTCGTAGGGTTCCCAGCGGCTGGCGGGGAAGATGTGTTTGTTCTTCTCGTACCAGCTCCTTAGCACCACCTTGCCCGCATGTGACTGAGGAAGGGAGAAGGGCCAGCCAGGCCTTGTGCTCAGAGTCACCCGGGGACCTCACTTCCCTCTCTCTCTCTCTCTCTCTCTCTCTCTCTCTCTCTCTTTTTAATCTTTATTATTGAATGTATTACATATGGCCCCTATTTTTCCCATTGACCCCTTCTAGCCCACCCCACCCCCCACCCCAGGCCTTCACCACCCTATTGTGTGTGTCCATGGGTTATGCATATATGCATGCAAGGTCTTTGGCTGATCTCTTCCCACCCACCCACCCTCCCCCACCTGCCCTCCGATATTCTGAAGTATGTTCTATGCTTCCATGTCTCTGGATCCACTCCATTCATCAGTTTATTTTGTACATTAGATTGCACATAGGAGTGAGAGCATGTGATACTTGTCTTTCTCTGACTGGCTTATTTCACTTAACGTGATACTCTCCAGGGCCTGACTTCGGCACTTCCCTCCCGTCTACTGCTCCTCCCTCCCCTGGCCCAGCGCCCCGGCACCCCTGTACCTCGTCCTTCTCCACAGTGGCATCGCTGAGCAGCCGCACATCATCGTGAACATCGAAATTGAAGAGTGGGCCTACGGGGAGAAGCAGCCAGCCCACCTTCAGGCTGCTGCCCGGAGATGTTCGGGCGAGTTGCTGGGGAAGGTGAGGGGCTGGGCCGGGTGCACTCACCACTCTTCCCTCGGGCCTTGGTGACGATGAAATCGTAGAAGCTGTGGTGCTAGGAGCCAAGGACAGGAAAGACATGGCTGATGACCCATCCCAGCCTCTCCCACGTGCAGGCCGGATGCAGGCACAGCTATCAACACTGCGCTCCCCGGCCCGAGCCAAAGCCCAGAGCAGAGTAGACTGTCCTACGAAGCCCCCAGGCAGGCCAATGCCCGCCACCCCTCCCCCTGACAGGGCTGTGGGAAGAGAGGGGACTCACGTGGGGTATTATGAGGTCCTCCTTGATGTACATGAGCTGCTCCACCCCTGCTGACCTGAGGGAGAAAGGCAGGAGGGCACGGATGGATGAAGCAGCAGCCAGCCAAGGAGAACAGTGCTGGAGCTGGGAGGCAACCCCGACTGCTTGGAGGCCGGCTACTAGGTTTGGTGAGCCCAGGAGTAGCACCCACTATCCCCCACATCTGGGCTAAAGAGCTAAGGCCCATGCTCCCACCTAAGCTATGTGTGGTGAAAGGGATGGAAAAAGAATCCTGCCCGGCCAGTGTGGCTCAGTGGTTGAGCATTGGCCTATGAACCAGGAAGTCACGGTTCAATTCCTAGTCAGGACACATGCCTGGGTTGTGGGCTCTATCCCCAGTGTGGGGTGTGCAGGAGGCAGCTGATCAATGGTTCTTTCTCATCATTGATGTTTCTCTCTCCCTTTCCCTTCCTCTCTAAAATCAATAAAAATATATTCAAAATAAATTAAATTTTAAAAATATCTATATATATAAAAGCCTAAGCGACTGACCGATGTTAAGACTGAACCACCAAACAACAGGTTGTTATAACATATACTGACCACCAGGCGGCAGATGCTCAACGCAGGAGCTGCCTCCTGGTGATCAGTGTGCTCCCACAGCGAGAGCACTGCTCAGCTGACAGAGGGGCAACAAACGCAGGGCTCACGGATGGTGAGTGCCAGGCGAGCCCCACTGCAGCGGCGCGAGCCTCTCCTGATTGGGACTGACTGGGCGCGAGCCCGTGGCAGGCACAGCGGGGCTGGCATGAACAGGAGCCACAGGCAGGAACGGCAGGCAGCCCTGGACTGATGGTTTCGGCCCGATCCCTGTAGGCCACACTGAGGGACCCCACTGGTGCACAAATCCGTGCACCGGACCTCTAGTATATATATAAAAAGAATCCTGACCCTCTTTTCAGTAGCACAGTGCCGCATGCCACTTTTGTACACAGGGAGCAGTCATCCTGGTGAGCCACAAGCAGCAGACACCACTTGGGGCTTCTGGTACCAGGTCTGGGACAGCAGGTTCCACATGCACATACATGTTCACACATGCACATACACATATACATGTTCACACCTGCACACACACCCTACCTGAGCTCACTGAAGTCTTTGCGCAGGATCTCAAGCGCCTTCTGCAGGAACTGCTGCATAGTGTTGCCTTTTTTCATCTGCGTGAGGTCCGAGCCGGCATCCAGAGTTGGAAGGGAAAGATGGGACCCCGGAGCTGTCACCATCACAGGTGGCCAGGCCCTCTTCCCTGCTCCCCCCCAGGGGCCACCCACAGGAAGGGACCCGCAGGTTCCAAACCCAGGATTGTAGCTCCTCCTCACTGAATCTGAGGAGCACAGGGCGTGGGCTGCAGGCCCCACTGCCCACCTTGACTGTCCGCCGGTGCCCAGAGCCATCCCAGTAACTGAAGGTGATTTCAATTTCCTCACCTACAAAGCAATTTGCCACTTAGTCTCCAGAACCACGAATTTCCAGCCCCTGCAAGCTCCCTGGGGCTTAGCCTCCAGCCCAGGGCTCTCACTGGCCCAGCACCCCAGGCTGGACCACGCAGGTCCCACTTGGTGAGCACTCACTCTTTTTGTTTGTTTGTTAATCCTCAACTGAGGATATTTTTCCATTGATCTTTAGAGAGAGTGGAAGGGAGGGGGAGAGGCACGGAGAGAGAAACATCAATGTGAGAGAGACCCATCGATTGGTTGCCTCCCACATGCGCCCTCACCGGGGCTGGGGTTTGGGGATCGAGCCTGAACCGAAGTACATGCCTTTGACCGGAAATGACCCCACAATCCTTCAGTTCCTGGGCCGATGCTCTATCAACTGAGCCAAACCAGCCAGGGCATGAGCACTCACTCTTGATCTTCTCCTGCTTGGCTTCCCACTCTTGCCGCAGCTCTTCCCGGAGCCGATTCTCCTCCTCCTGGGAGAGGAAAGGGATACAGGGAGGATGCCCCAGGCTGCTCAGAGGGCACGCAGGGCCCCACTCCCTGAGCAAAAACCTCTGCCAAGGTCAGGGCCAGGGCTAGGGTCAGGCTGCTTGTACCTCGCGGTCGCGGTCAGGCAAAAAGCTTGTGTCCACATCTGGGTTCTTCCCCAATTTCCTCTTCTTCGTGGGGATCTCTGGAGCCAAAGGAAACACAGAGATCAGCTGCACGATGGGTCCTGGACCTTTGTCGCTCGGGCCCCAGCTCAAACGCCACCTCCTTGGAGGCTTCTTAGACCCCCCTGGCTGGGACACATTGCCCTCTGCTCCCAGTCACAGCAGCCTGCACTGCCGGCTGGGACTACAGGTTCCACATGCATATGCACACACATGTGCATGCACATATACATGTACTGCATTCTTGTTCCATCAGCTGTGATCTGATGGCATTAGGGCCAGTGTCTGGGGGAGCAAAGGTTCCATTGCATTGGATGGGTAGGGCATCCACAGAGGAGTGGGTGCTTGGGCGAGGGCCCCCTCTATTCCAGGAGCTGCGCTCATCACAGTCTCATATCTTTTTTAAAATTGCTTTTTTGAGAGAATGAGAGAGAGGAAGGGAGAGGGAAAAAGAAAGAGAAACATTGATTTGATGTTCCACTTATTTATGCATTCATAAGTTGATTCTTGTTAAAAAATATTTTTATTGATTTCAGAAACATCAATGATAAGAGAGAATCATTGATCGACTGCCTCCTGCACGCCCCACATTGATGATCGAGCCCGAAACCCCGGGCATGTGCCCTGACCAGCAATCAAAGTGTGACCTCCTGGTTCATAGGTCGACGCTCAACCACTGAGCCACGCCAGCTGGGCCATTAGTTGATTCTTGTATGTGCCCTGATAGGGCATCGAACCCACAAGCTTCGTGTACTGAGATGTCACTCTAACCAACTGAGCTACCTGGCCAGGTCCCACAGCCACATATCTGTTGTCTCATCTAATCCTCACAACAGCCCCCAAAGTGCATGATATTCCTTTTTCCCATTCACAGCCAACTGGGAAAAGGGAAGAAAAGGCCAGCCTTGCCAACATCCTGGACTCTGGGACTCAGATTCCCCAACTGGGACGTGAACTAAAACGGTGGTTCTTCAACCTGCTGGTCTTAGCACCCTTGACACTCTTCCAAGAGTGACCTCCTGGTTCATAGGTCGACGCTCAAACAACTGAGCCACATCGCCCAGGGCAACAGTGCCCTGCTTTTGTCCCTCTGTCTTGACCCTGGCCCAGCATGGAGCAGGTGCAGGGCACACGGGGCCCCCATGCTGGCTTTGTCCTTGTTCCCCATCTTTTCCAAGTTGTCCCTACAGCCCCTCATTTCCTCAGCTGAGACCTGCCTGCCCCATAAGTAGCCACTGAATTTCTGTGGCTGTCAATTTACACTGAAATTAATCAAACACAATTTAACAACTTAGTGCCCCAGTCACACAAGCCTCATGCTCAGTGGCCACCTGGCAGCACAGACATTTCCATCTATACTAATAAAAGCATAGGTGGTCCTCGCGCCCTCGCGTGCGATGCTGCCACAAAGATGGCCACCACAAGATGGCCGCATGCACAGCAGAGGCAGGGCCCGGCGGCCACTTAGTGCAGGGAGGCCTGGGGGTCCCGCAGCTCCATGTGGTGCAGAGAAGTCCGGTCCCGGCAGAGGAGGCAGGTCGTGGCAGGAGAGGGCAGTTGGGGGCGATCGGGCCGACAGGGGAGGGCAGTTGGGGGCAATTGGGAAGGCAGGGGAGGGCAGTTGGGGGCGATTGGGTTGGCAGGGGAGGGAAGTTAGGGGCAATCCGGCCAGCAGGGGAGCAGTTAGGCATCAATCAGGCCAGCAGGGGAGCGGTTAGGGGGCAATCAGGCTGGCAGGTAGAAGCAGTTAGGGGCAATCAGGCAGGCAAGTAGGCAGGCAGGCAAGCGGTTAGGAGGCAGTGGTCCCAGATTGTGAGAGGGATGTCCGACTGCCGGTTTAGGCCCGATCCCACAGGGATGCCTGAGGGGTCCCAGATTGGAGAGGGTGCAGGCCGGGCTGAGGGACAAACCCGTGCACAAATTTCGTGCACCAGGCCTCTAATCATCACAGAAAGTTCTACCAGCCAGCCTGATCTAGACCATTCTCTCCCGTCCTTGGTCCATCCTTCATGGTACCTACAGCAGCTTGCTCTGGCAGCATCTCGCACTGAAGACCCTGTATGGGGCTCACACGACTGGCTCTGACTCACTGCCATTGAAGGCGAGCTCCCATCCCAACTCAGCTTTTTAAAAAATATTTTCAAATATATTTTTAAAATTGATTTCAGAGAGGAAGGGAGAGGGAGAGAGAGAGAGAAACATCAATGATGAGAGAGAATCACTGATCAGCTGCCTCTTGCAGGCCCACAACCCGGGCATGTGCCCTTGACTGGAATTGAACCTGGGACCCTTCAGTCCGCAGGCTGATCCTCTATCCACTGAACCAAGCAGGCTAGGGCTCTATACACAGTGCAGACGTGGCTCTTTCTCTCCTGTGAAGTTCGGGACCATAAACACAGCGGGCAATCGAGGCTGGGTGGTGGATATGCTGCTTCACTCTAGAGCTAGAAACCTGGGACAGAGTGCTGCAGGCAGGGCGCCTCCCTGGTGCCCCTAGCCTGCCCTCACCTTCTCTTTCCAACTCCTCCTCATCCATGGTCTCCTCCTCCTCCTCTTCATCCAATTCCTCCTCTTCCTCCAGCGTGAAAGACAGGCTGGAGATCTTCCGCTTGGCCTCCTTCTTGCGCTCCTTCTCTCGCAGCTTCTCCAGCTTCCTGCGAGGCATGGATAGCCATCGTCACCACATCCTCACCCGAGGCCCCTTCCATGAGCCAGAGCCACCTATGGGCTCAGTGTAGGCCCATGGGGTACCGACCCTGAGGAGTCCTACTGCCCTGGGTCACTTCAAGTTCATGGGCAGTGCTCTGATTAGGACACAAGGGTCCCTGTTCAAGATGCAGGAGCCAGCATGACCCAAGTCCATGCACTAGCTACACCTCGGCAGGGGGCTGCCGGCACAGAGGACTCACAGCTGCAGCTCCTTCGACTGCTCCTTCTTGGCCAGCTGCTTCTCCCGTTCCTTCACCAGTGCCTCCTGCTTGGCCTTCATGTCATTCAGGGTCACAAGTCCTGTGAGGCCAGGAGACACGGGGGTAAGGATCGGCCACCCAGAGCCAGCAAAACAACAGTCCCCTGGGTCCAGGAGAGGGTGACACGCATGTTTTGCTTACCCACGGTGCTAGACTTGAGCTCTGCCTCTACCGCATCGTAGTGCGCAGAGAACTTCTTGTCAATGTTGGATTTCATTATGTTCTCCTGTAGGGGAGGGAGAGCGGCGGTGAGGGCCACCCACCCCGCCACGGTGGAAGTGGGGACCTGGGCCTGGGTTCCAGTCCCAGATCTGCTCCTGGCCTATAGTGTGACCTTGGCAAAAACACGTCCCCTTTCCTCAGTGGATGGAACTTTCCACAGGGCTGCGAGGGGCTCTTTCAGTGCTGAGGGAGCTACATGGGGTCGTTTTCCTGTGACCTCTGAGCTGCTCTGGCCCCTCCACACCTCCCCTTGGGGACCAGAGCTCCCTCAGTACCCTAGATCCATGGGTTCTACCTGCCTTTTTAATTTTTTTAAATTGATTTTAGAGAGAGGGAGGGAAAGAGAGAGAGAAACATCGATTAGTTGCCTGCTGCATGTGCCCCGACCAGGAATCAAACCCTCAATCTAGGTATGTACCCTGTCCAGGAATCGAACCCCCCACCTTTTGGTGTACAGGGCAATGCTCCAACCAACTGAGCCACACCAGCCAGGGCCATACCCAGCTTTTAAAAATATATATATTTTTTAATGATTCCAGGGTGGAAGGAGAGGGAGAGAAACATCAATGATGAGAGAGAATCATTGATCGGCCGCCTCCTACACTCCCCACACTGGGGATCAAGCAACCTGGGCATGTATGTGCCCTGACCGGGAATGGAACCGTGACCTCCTGGTTCATAGGTCGATGCTCAACCACTGAGCTACACTGCCCGGGCGATACCCAGCTTTTAAGATGAAGCTCTGGAGACCCAAGTCAAGGGGTGACAGCGGAGTGAAGAGTGGCCAAGAGACCTCGTCCCTCACTGAGCAATATGGCTCCCTCTCAGCTCCAGATGCTGCCAACAGCTTCCCATGAGGCCTTCTCGATCCAGCTCAGGCCCATCCCACATAGGTCCCTCTCTAGCCAGTGGCCTCCGGAGGAGGTGGCCAGCAGAGAAATGTACCTCTGGCTGGCCAGAGAGCCAGCACTGAGTGGGGCATGAACAGAGGCCTCAGCATAAGGGTTTTTGCCTGGGCCTGGCTTCCATGGTCCATAACGTAGGAGCCTGCTTGCCCCTCACGTCCTGAATTCCAAAGGAAGAGTCTACTGCAAAGGCCCAAGGGGGGGGGGGGGGCAACTCCTTCCTTCCTGACCTCCCACTCACTGAGGCCTTTGTGACCTGCTAGCACCCCTGATGCTTGAGCCTACCTTTGTGGCAGGGCAAAGGGCTCTGGGAAGAGCCTCACCAACTGGTGGATTGGCCTGGACCTGCGGGGCCTGCCCTTCCTGGGATCCATGGGCCCAGGGCACAGACCTAACTCTCAGGGCTGAGGGGCCAGAGCCAGGATGCTCTGTGCCTGCGAGGGGCTCCCCAATGTGACCAATAGAACCACTGCCTGTTGGAGGCTTGTCACAAGCTAGGCCGGCTCAGCCTGCTGGGCCCACTTTACAGATGAGCAGACAGTCGCCGGCTCGCTTCTGACCCTTGCTGGAGGTCAGCAAGCAAGGGTCTCCCTCCCGGGGTCGCGAGGGGCCCCAGGGAGCCGGGGCAGTGCGCAGCGCGCATGCTCCGTGGCGGCCCCGCCCAGCCCGCACCTCGGTGATCCGCTGCTTCATCTGCTCCATCTGCTCCCGCTGCTTCTCCCGCTTTTTCATCAGGTGCATGGCGCGGCCCGCCTCGCTCGCAGCGCCCTTGTACTGAGCCATGGTGGCAGCGGCGGCGGCAGCAGCAGCGAGGACAGCGACAGTAGCCTGGCAAAGTCGCCGGCTGCCTTGCAGTCAGCAGACGCCTGCGCGCGCTGTGACGTCGCCCAACAGGGAACACACGGGCGCCCCGCCACGCCCAGAGCAGCGCCAGCCACCCCACCACGTGACCCCCGAAGGCCCACCCCCGCCCCCGCGCGCACACTCCCTCGGTTCCCCGTCCATTCCTCGACGTTAACCCCAGGCCCAAGGCTGGGTTTCCCGGTCCTACTTCCTCCTGTTTATCCCAAGGCTGAGCACCACCCCCAGCCCTCTTGAGAACCCCACTTCTCTGATGATCCGGCCCAAGGCCAGACTCCCCCTTGCCGCCCTCTTTCCTGAGGCAGCCCATTTCCCCTGCTTCCACCAGTTTGACCGGCACCCAAGACTGGGCCCCAATCCCCCACTTCCCCAGACCTGGGTCCCGTCTGCCTCCTCCTCCTTGACTTGGAGGCAAGGACCCTGCTCCTCTGCTTCAACCCCACCTCAGGCCAGACCCCTCTCCCGGTTCCTTTCACACTGACCCCCAGGGAAGGTTTGTGGGACCCGTTTCCTCTGCACAGGCCCTTTCAGTTCAGGAGCTCTTTTAATTCCCTGATGAAGAAAGTGACCTGTTTGTGGCCATCTGGGGCCAACCTAAGCCAGAGCCCCAAACTCACAGGGACAGCATGACATCCCAGGAAAGCTGAGGCCCTAACCAGTGCCCAGTTTGGGGGAAATAACGCTAAGGATCTGGGCTCAGGTTTCCACACAGTTTTATTGGGAGGTTTTGTTTTCTGTGAAATACACTAGAGGTTGGGGAAGGGCACACATCCACTTTGAAAGATAAGGGTTTCCCACCACTAAGGGAAAGGGTGGGGGCAGGGCACACTGGGGGGGGGGGGGTCTAGATCCGTTTTCCCACCTCCTTCTGCTTTGCTCACATTTCTCTCAGTACCAAAGGACACAAATACAAAGACACAAAGGAACAAAAACAGCAAGATCAACCTCCAATGGGGCCACACCCAAGCCCTTCCCCGTCCCAGGCCGCCCAGGTAGGGGGGGGGGGGGGCTGCTCCACAGCCCTAGGCCGCACCAAGACTGCAAGGGAGGGGTCCAGAACTCTCTTCTCAGACAGGGTCGGCAGAAGTTAATAAATTAGAATAAATTAACAGGGTGGGGAGGGACGAAGGATGAAACTTTGTGCTGGGAGGGCCCCTTCTCTCCAACACACAAGAGGTGGTGGGGGGAGGCAGGGGGCATCTCCAAAGGCCACTACAGTGGGAGTAGGAGCAGTGGGGGCAGAAGTCAGCTTTTCCTCCGTGTTCTTCCCATACAGAGCAGAAGAATTCGGGGTAGGGGGAAGAAACACAGACAAGGAGAGGAACCCTCTTTTCCCAGGATAAGGAAGGGCCAAGAAAGAGGATACTAGCCAACCCCCCGCCCATCTCCCAAACCATCACTAAGATTAAGGATTTGGTCAGTGAATCAATGAGGTGGGTGACAGGAATGTGGTGGGGGAAGCAGAGGATGCTGGAAACAGGGGTGCCCAGCCATGCCCATCTCCCGAGCCCTGGAGGAGAACAGGGGAGGGGCATCTGGGGCTGGGGGAGGGTCAGCAATCACTGGTCAGCTTCTCCAAAGACATCGTTCTGTTTGCGCTTCATGTTCTCAAAGTCAAAGGCGGAGCCTGCCATACGCTTGTAGATGTCTTTGATGTCATTGCAGGTTGTCTCAAAGTGTGTGGTGGCATCATAGGAGCAGGAACAGAACACCTGAAAACAGCCAGAGCCAGGGCCCAGGGTGAGTTGGGTAGGGGCCCTGGGCAAGCAGCCAGGGGCTGGGGCCAGGACAGACTGCTCACCTGGCTCTCAGAACCATCGTCGATGGGCTCATACAAGTCACTGATGGCCACAAACCTGAAGGGCAGATGGAGGGGAGGGGACAGGTCTCACAACCAGCCTTGCCCTCCATGGTACCCGTCCCCTAGTCCCCCAGCTCCTTGGCTCCATTTCCTCCCCCCCCCCCCGCCCCCACCAAGCCCCTCACTTCTGGTCAATGGGCTCCAGTAGCTCCAGGGCTGGCTCAACCTCCTTTTCGGGCTCCGAGGTCTCCACCGTGGTGCTGGCAATGGCGATGTACTTGCCCTGAGCAGCCACGTTGTGTGCGTAGGAGATCATGCACACGTAGATGTCTGTCCGCAGGAAGCGCTCCATTAACGTGGGCACACAAAGGGCTCCCGGGGGTTGGCTCAATTTGGGCCTGCCTGACCCTCCCCAGCTCCACACAGCAGGCAGCATCCAAGCTGCCACCTTCATGAAGGGGGAGAGTCCAAGCCACCCAATCCCTAGGGCCCCATGTTATGGGGACTGTGATGCGGGTCCCTATTCTTCCATGGAGGGATCAGGCAGAGCCCCTAGGCTTATGAGGACAGGCAGAGTCACCCCAAAGACAACACCCTGGAGGAAGTCACATGGAGCTTAGCCCACCTGACTTCCTGTTGACCTGGTTCTGGGGGATGATGATTTGGCAGGAGTTGGCATCGTTGGTGTTCTTGATGGGGTGGCTGAGGATACAGATGATTCGGATAACCTGGCCAGCCTTCCGCACACGGTCTGGAATGTAGCTGGGATCACAGATCAGCTGCTTGCATCGGGCCACCTGTGAACGCACCAAAAGGCCTTGTCCCTATCCAACACTCCCCTAGGTGGTCATGGAGATGGGCCCACAGCTAGGGCTGGCAGCTCCGGCAGGCAGGGCACTCCTCGGAGCTGTAGCCACTGCCCCTCCTGTATGTAGCAACCAGCTTCATCCTGCATCTCAGGGAAGTACGCCGAGCTGGGCGACCCCCTTTGCTGACACTGATCAGGAACACTCCCTAGACCACTGACACAGCACATGGGCCTGGAGAGATACCTCTTGCCAACAGGAATGGCTATGTAGACTCCTGGAGCTCCAGTGCCCAACCCAAAGCCCTCAGAGCTGAGCAGCAGCAAACCCAGCAGAGCCGGGGTCCCTGGGAAGAGAACCTCTAAGGAGAAGAACAAATTCCACCCACACCGTCATGACTGCACCACAGGGAAGGCTTACCTCTCCCTCAGACTTCACACCCACCACCTTGCCATTCTCCATGATGATGTCATCCACAGGTTTGTTCAGCATATATGTCCCCCCATAGATGGCACTCAATCTATGGTGGGGAGAGTGATGGTGAAGTACCCACCCAAAAGAAACAGGGACCAGTGCCCCTGCACCCTCCCCCCACCAGCCCTGGGGTACAGAGAAGGCTGCCCCAAGCAGGCAGAGCTCAGGAGACCCAATGGTTCTACCCAGATCTGTCATCCAGAATATCCTGTAAAGGGCTAGTGTAAGGGTGGCATGAGGGCATAGCTCCTCACGGAAGTGGTCTGAGGAACAAAACTAAGGGCTCTGGACAAGCCCTGACTCAAGGTTCCAAGGACCCCGGCCCAGTCCCCCCACTACCTGACAGGCCAGGAGCCAAGCAAGCCCCGCCTGCAGTGGCCTGCCCCTTCACCTCTGCACTTCAGCACATTGCTGCGGCACCCTGGCACCCAAGGAAGATGCAAAGTAAATGGAGACCAAGAGGGCAAAGTACAGGATGCTATGAAAATGCTCACGGGGCCATTCCCATTCTTAGCCTCAGTCCTGTTCAGGACTGCCAACTGAAAGAAGCTATGCTCTCACCTTGCAAAGCCCTGAGGCAGCTCTCCAAGGCCATAGAGTGGGTATAAATATGGGCTCTTGCCATACCGGGCCAGGGACTCGCTGTACAACTTGATGCGGTTGATGGTCTCGAGACAAGGCTGGTCCAAGTAGCTGGGGGCGGAAGGGGGGGGGCAGGGTCAGAAGAAGAGGCTCCAACAGCAGAACCCTCAGCTCACCCCCACCCAGGCACCAGGCTAGCATTCCCCCGCCCTCAATGGCCCTATGGGTTAAACCCAGGGAAGGAATGGAAAAGCAACAGGTGAGGGTGTGACTGAGGACAAGAGATGTGCACAGTGGACCGAGGGAGCAGTAGGCAGGGGTGGGGAGGGCAGGGCTCAGGCCAGGTGAGGTGCAGTGTGCCATGACAGCTTCCCCTCACTCATCAGTGCGGTAGAGCGCCAGGGCGTGGCCAGTGAAGTCAATGACGTCCTGGCCCAAGTCAAACTTCCGGTAGACTTCGCGCATGCTGGTGCTCTGGGGGTCGACGCCCTCGAAGGTCTTCGGATCATTCTCATCAAAGTTTGCCACAAACACTAGGAACTTGCGGAAGCGCCGTTTCTCAAACATCCCCATCAGATCTGCAGAGGCGATGCAAGGAAAGCCTTCACACCACAGAACACGAACCTCTCCTTCCCACTCGGCAGGCCAAGGAAGCAGGTTCCCTAGCTCCCGGCTGAGTTATCTTGCTCACTACCATGTGACCTTAGATTAACCCCTCTGCCCTTCTCAGCCTCAGTTTCCCCTCTGGAAAGGCTGTGAGGGCCCTCCTGGCTCTGACACTGGAGGATGTTTCACCGCTCAGGTGCAGCCCCTATCAAAAGCTGAAGTCTTGCAGAAACCGGTTTGGCTCAGTGGATAGAGCGTCGGTCTGCGGACTGAAAGGTCCCGGGTTCGATTCCGGTCAAGGGCATGTACATTGGTTGCGGGCACATCCACAGTAGGGGATGTGCAAGAGGCAGCTGATCGATGTTTCTTTCTCATCGATGTTTCTAGCTCTCTATCCCTCTCCCTTCCTCTCTGTAAAAAATCAATAAAAATATATTTTAAAAAAAACAACCTCTTAACTTTAAAAAAAAAAAAAAAAAGCTGAAGTCTTGCCCGGCCAGTGTGGCTGAGCATCTCGACCTATGAACCAGGAGGTCATGGTTCGATTCCCAGTCAGGGCACATGCCGGGTTGTGGGCTTGATCTCCTGTGGGGGGTGTGCAGGAGGCAGCCGATCCATGATTCTCTCTCATCATTGATATTTCTATCTCTCTCTGAATTTTTTTTAAAAGGCTGAAGTCTTTCATGGAGTCCCCCCCTACACATCCCCCGTGTACATGGACTTCCCTCCTGGCAACCAGTGTGAGGGACAGCCCAGGGGGGTAGAGAAGAGATAGAGCAAGGGACTTCTGGTACTGCATGGGGAATGTGACCTTGGGCAAGGGACGCCCTGTTCGCGATGGCTGCCCCCATCCCCAAGATTCTCTGGCTCAGGGGACCCGTACTCACTAGAAGCCAAGGCTTCAGTCTCAGTGGATGGCACTTTGTAGATCTTGCCCCCCTTGTAGACAAAGCTGCCTTCCACCACCTTGAAGTCCAAGTAGCGAGTCACTTCTGTATACAGTAGCATCTTTACCAGCTGCCCTGCAGGGTGGTGAGGGAAAGGCAACAGTATCAGCACGGCTCCCTCAGAAGAAGCTCTAGCTGCTCTGGCTGCCCTTCTTTGGAGCCTGACCCCTCTCTGGTTGTCCCAATCACCCCCCCTCGCAATACGTCCTGCGTCTCCCTCACCATTGGCCATGAGGAATTTGGGGATCAGATCAACATTCCAGTCTCGGCCCCGGCCCATCGACTCAGGTGGCCCCTCCAGCAATTGAAAACGCTTATACAGCTGTAAGCAGGAAGGAGAGAAAGAGAGGCACCTCTAAGACCACCCCTCCCTCCCCCGCCCCTCCTGCCCCGAAAACCTAAGGAGCTACTTCAGCACGCGATGCAAGAGGTTAACAAGGGATGGGCCTGGGCTCAGGCGGCCTCACCTCCTCCAGGGGTGTGATGGAGGAGCTCTCGCCCCCATAGTAGGGGTTCCGGTCCATGTGCAGCACCTTCTTCCCATTCACAGACATGATGCCCGACAGGATGCATTCCTGCAGAAGGGATGGCATTTGCTGCACTGCCACCTGCCCACATTCCCTGCCAGCAGCCCTTACTGGTTCCCCACCCCAAACGGGAGAGGACAGCAAAGCTAGAAAGACTCCGCACCAATGGACAGCTCCTTTCACCATCACCATCACCATCACCATCACCATCACCATCACCCCCTGCTGGCCGAGTGGCCTAAAACTAGGGGGCAATGGTTTAATCTGACCACAGTCTCCTTTATAACCTTGCGGGGCAAAGAGAGAAAGAAATAATGGGAGCATAGCAGGAGAGTATCCAGCAGACACACGGATGGTCTAGCACACCAAGAAAGTCATCTCTCTACACCAGCTCTCTACAGAGAGCTGCAAGAAAAGACAGATAAGATACAATGAGCCACAGAGGAGACCCCCGCTGGACGGTGAGGGACCCACGGAAGGGAAGGGAAGAAAGGCTTAGCATGGTCCAGGAATCGCAGACCCCACCCACCCTGGGCTGCTGGGTCCTCCAAGTGGCCCCTGACCCGGAGTCTTCCCACCAGGGGAGGGGCTCCTGCACCGCAACCCAGGGAAATGTCTCTCAGAGGAGCAGTCCAACGGGGTCTGAGGGAAAGGGGGGAGATAAACACCCCACCATTCACTGTCACTAACCCAAAGACAAAGGCTGCAGACACTAGTCAGCCTGAGGTATCCATGGGAAACTGGAGGGGGGGGGGAGGATAGGAGGAGTAGCGGGAATGTGGCCACTGCCCCCACTACTGCTCCTTCTGGAACATTCCCTGGGTCCCCGGGCCCCATAAAAAGCCGAGAAGGCAAGATGAGGGTCCACCCTGGCCGAGGGCCCCTGACCCATTCTATTTCATCCTTATCAGGATTAGCGCAAGATGAGAGGGGATGCTGAACGGGCCGGTGTCGGGGCGAAGGGCGAGGGGCTCTGGGGGGTATAGGGCTGAGTGGGGGGGTATAGGGCGGGAAGCTCTGGGGAGCATAGGGTCGAGTGGGGGTGTAGGCTGGGATGGGGAGGGCAGAAGGGGCCGGCTGTCGGGGCCCGGGGAGTAGAGGGGGCAGAAAAAACGGGGGCCATTTCTTAGAGAAGGAGCCACGGCAGTGGGTAGAGGCGACATCGTGGGGGTGGGCACGGGGCTGTTTTTTTTTTTTTCGGGGACCAGAGAGCCAGCCGGGGTGGGCAGCGCCGCTGATGGCAGTGACAGGATGGGGTCGGGGGCGGCAGCACTGCGGGGAGGATGGGGCGATGTGGGGCTCCGGGCGCCCGGGGCCGCACTTACGGTGAGGCCGGTGCCCAGCACGATCACATCGTATTCTTCATCCATGGTCAGGCCTCGGTGCCAGCGCCGTGGGCTCCTCCTCCTGCTTCACCACAGCCGCCGCCGCTGCCGCCGCACTGGACCAAAGATGGCGGCGCGTCAGCCGCCCCCCCCCCCCCGCCTCCGATCCCTCCGCCGCGTCAAAGAGTCCGTCCCTCCCCGCGCTCCGCCGCGCGCGGCCGGGGCCACCGCCTCCCTGGTTCACCTCCCGGGAGGGCTGCCAGGGCCCTGGCCTCAGCACCAGCGCAGGCCCCGCGGGGCGGCTCCGCTCGCCTAGAGCCCCGAGGGGAGGGGAGCGGGGCGGGGCGGGCGGGGCCGCCGGTGGCGGTGCTGCGACCGAGGATGGGGATCAGTGCGCGGGAGCCGGTGCGCCTGCCCCGCCCTTTGGGATGCTCAGCGCGGCCCGGCACACACCCCTGCAGCAGCCCCGGCGGCCCCAGGGGGACTTGAGGGCTGCCATTGTCACAGCTGTCATTCCCAGGCTCTGACCGCCCTGGCCCTTCCTGCCGGTGCACTGCAGCGCCCCCCCCTACACTAGCTACTTAGGGGGTCCAGCTTGCTAAAGACCCTCTGGATCTCCCGGGCTCCCAGGACCCCTGCAGCCCTTCCCGCCTCCCCCTGGGCCGCACTTGGCTATAGCTACACCTGGGCGCCTCCCCGGAAGCCCCCAGCCAAGCACATCCCGCATATCCAGTGCAGAAATGAGCGACAAGAGGCCGAAGCATGGTGACCCATCTTTATTTTATTAGGAAGGAAACCCACCGAGCCTGCCAGAAACCCAGTGAGCACACCCAGGCCACCTGCCGTGGAGGTCCCTTCCTTCCCAGGCCACAAAAATAAACCCGTGTACTGCTTATTGTTAGCACATCACCAAAAACAACACTAGCCAAGCAGGACAGTTAAATGGTACTTTCACCCCACCCACCCCCAACGCAGGGAATCTCCAGCTCCTGGCTGCTGCAGGGAACCCCATAAAGCACTGGCTACACAAAAAGCACTATAAACAGCAAGGGGTGAAGGTGGAGATATGAAAATAAATAAGGAGAGAGGGGGGAAGAAAGAGAGGCTCTAGAATTCATGTCCCCTCCCTTTATAATCACCAACCCTGGGAGATTTGTCTACTATCTACTCAGAATATGTACACCTGTTGATAGAGATGGGGTGGGGGGGGTGGGCAGCCCCAGGGAAGCCCCTCACAGGGTTGAAGAGGAGCAAAACAGACTGAGGGGAGTTGGGGGTTCATGCTATGGTAGGAAGAGAAGGAAGTCCTTCGGTCCAGCATGCCTTGAAGTGAGAAAGTGACAACGTGGACACCATCACACCCTTAACCCCCAGTGGGCACAGGGTCACACAATCTGGGTCAAAGTGATGGTGGGGCCCTTGTGGTCGTCAAAGCGGTCCATGGTCTTGAGGCTGAGGATCATGTGCAGGCCGTAGGTGAAGATGAAAAGCATGAACAAGGAGGTGAGCAGCCCCATCCAGATGGCCGGGGAGAAGAAGCCCGCACAGTCGGTGGCATAGGAGAACTGCTCGCCTGTCACGTTGAAGGCCTGGATCTGGGGGACAGAAAGGACCGCGTGGCCCCACGGAGAGGGAGGCCCAGTAAGGGTTGAGGTTCCCAAGTTAGTGGGAAGGGAGCATCGTGGGGGACAGGGCTCTCAACTACGTTCCTGAGCCCAAGCCCAAAGGGTATCAACCCGGCGTGGCTCAGTGGTTGAGCATGGATCTATGAACCAGGAGGTCATGGTTCGATTCCCGGTCAAGGCACATGCCCAGGTTGCGGGCTCGATCCGCATTGTGGGGCGTGCAGGAGGCAGCCGATCAATGATTCTCTCTCATCATTCTCTCTCATCATTGATGTTTCTCTCTCTCTCTCTCCCTTCCTCTATGAAATAAATAAGAATATATTAAATATATATATATATATTTTTTTTAAAATATATTCTTATTTTAAATATATTTTTTAAAGACTTCAGGCCTCTGTTTCCTCCCCTCTACCCAGACCCTGCTCCTCCCAGGCTGGGCTCCTCCCTGCTTCCTACCTGGAAGTCCTCAAGACTCATCTGCCAGAGAAAGGGCTGCGTGTCGGGCACAAGGATACTGCCCTTGTTGCTAAGACTGCTGACGTACTGGCAGTGGAAGGAGTAGATGCTGGGCCCTGTGATCTGGGAGACGTTGAAGTAGGCCACAGAGCCATTGCTGTGGATTTCGAGGCGCTCCATGGTAAACCAGTGCCGGGCCGACACTGGATAGAAGCGGTTCACCAGAGTGAACCTGGGGGAGACCACAGGGGTGTCAGGGAGCTGAGGAAGCCAGGGCCACACCAGTCCGCCCACACGTCCCCCGCCCCTCGGACTCACTTAAATGTCACCGTGGCACCAAAGAGTTGTTCATAGGTCAGCGAAAGCCTGTAGGACCAGAGTGAGAGGCAAGTGAGGCTCGGAAAGGGCCTTGAGCATCTTAGACCACATTGCTCAAGTCTGCTCCTACGTAAGCTGCCTGGGTCCTTGCAGCCACCTGAAGAGGCAGTGCCCCCATTTGACAGATGGGAAAACTGAGACCCTGTCACATTCTAGGTCAGGAACCAGCATCCGGGTCCCCCACCTCCAGCTGAGGGCTCCTTCCTCTGGCTCCCCTGAACCCACTGCCCCTCCTCCTTTAAGACCCACCCCCCTTGGGGTTATTGAGGTGCCCAGGTTGGGTTTTGGGAGTGAGGGCGATCTCTCTCACTGCACAGGGAAGGTATGGGGGCCCCAGAACTTGCTCGGGCATGGTATACACCATAGTGCAGTCGCCTTGAGGCCGCTCAAGGGGGAGGCGTCTGGTTCCCAGGTGACTGGGGAGTAGTAACAGCCAAGGTCCCAGTCAAGGACTAGAAGGCATGGGGGAGCAGAACTCTGAGCAACCCCCACTCCAAGGGCCCTCCGATAGAAACCACCCCCCGCAGCATTCCCATGGTGAACACACACCACCAGCACATATACCCACCCCAAGTGACAGGTCCTTTGCCCTCACCTGGCAATGGAGTCATTCCAGAAGGAGCCGGTCAGGTTGAGAGACGGGGCCTCAAAGGTCCTGGCGGTCAGGTCTTCCCAGCTGTCCCTATAAGCCACTGAGAAGTTCTGGGCCCAGAACAGGATCCGGGGGGCAGTATCGTTATAACTCACAGGGGGGTGAACCACAACAGACACGGGCTGTTTGGGCGTTGTTTGCAGCAGCTGCCGACCTAGCCCCCCGGCCACCATGGCTGCATCGCGGGCCACCTGCAGAGACAGCCCACAAGCCTTCTCTCAACGGCCCTGGGAGCAGGCCCAGACCAAGTGGCCTGTCCTCGCTGTCCCTCTCCACCATCTGTGGTCCCACCGGTCATACTCAGAGGCCTTTCCTCCGGCTTGGCCCCTAAACCTCTGGGATAGTCCAAGTCCCACCAATTAGGGAACATCTGGACTTAATTGTCCGAGCATTTGCCAGCCCGTAAGACTGACAGGGCGTTCGGAAAGCTGCACCTGGCAGGAGTAAGCAGGTTCGTATCCGTCCCCCCTGTCGCGGGCTCAGGGGAGAAGCTGGCCCCCACTGAGGCCATCGGAGCCACACACCCCCCTCCAGGCCCACGCACCACGTGGCCTTTGCCCACACCCCCCAGAGCCCCTGCGGCAGGGCACATACCCTAGAAGGGCGGACCGCTGTGAGGGCCGCTGTGTACGGGACATCTTCCGACTTGAGCATGCTCAGCACCTGCCCAATGACCTCATCTGAGGGGCAACGGGGAGAGCAGAGAACCAGGTCACAGGTGGACGCCTAGAGCAACGCTTCCCACCGCCTGACCTTCACACGGCAGAAGCCACCAGAGGCAAGGTTGTGCCCTTGCACACCCATCAGTGCCCTCTTGATGGAGCTCAGGGAAACCCTCTCACCGAGGTGGCGACCACCAGGGGTCTGCACTGTGAGGTCTTCCCACCCCACCCCCGGAAACTAACATGTCCTCTGCGGTGGGACACTGAGACCCCTGATGAGTCAGTCGGCTCCCGTCAGCCTTCAATAGTGTTTTCAGATTCCATTCAGGATCCCTGACAGCAGCTGCTGTTCGTCCTGCCCACCCCCAGCCTCCCCTGGGCCACCTGTGGCCTCCATTGTCAGCTCCCTAATGCCCAGGCCTAACGAAAGGGAATGAGAAAAGACAAAGATATATGCAACTTCGAACCCACCCAGTGGGAGGTTTCCAGTGACCTTTCCAATGGGAATGACTGACTGTCCGTTATAGCAAAAAGAAGACAAGTGATGCCTGGCCGGTGTGGCTCAGTGGTTGAGCATCGACCTATGAACCAGGAGGTCAGGGTTCGATTCCCCGTCAGGGCATGTGCCTGGGTTGCGGGCTCAATCCCCAGTGTGGGGCGTACAGGAGGCAGCTGATCAATGATTTGCTCTCATCACTTACGTTTCTATCTCTCTCTCCCTTACTCTCTGAAATCAGTACAAAAATACCGTATTTTCCGGAGTATAAGACAACTTTTTAACCCAGGAAAATTTTATACGCCCAGTCGTCTTATACGCTGGAAAATACGGTAATTGTTTTTTTTGTTTGTTTGTTTGTTTTTTGCTATACTGATGGATGAGAGATGATAGTACCGTATTTTCCGGCGTATAAGACGACTGGGCGTATAAGATTTCCTGGGTTAAAAAGTCGTCTTATATGCCGGAAAATACGGTATTAAAAAAGGAGAATACAAGTGTTAGGAAGTGTTTTTTGAAATGCTGCTGGTCTCTTAAACCCACACTAAAGGATTCA
This sequence comes from Cnephaeus nilssonii, assembly GCF_951640355.1. NCBI lineage: Eukaryota > Metazoa > Chordata > Mammalia > Chiroptera > Vespertilionidae > Cnephaeus > Cnephaeus nilssonii. Next base: position 121,792,951 of record NC_137071.1, on the reverse strand, counting down.
GGCTGCCTCAGTGGAAACTGGCTCCCAGGCTCCTGCAGAGAGGACCCCTAGACATCCCCAAATCTCTACGAGGCAGGCCCAACGGATGAGGCCCGAGGGCCAGCATTTCCCTGATCAGCTGCCAGTTGCTCCAAGAAGCAGGAAGCCACGCTGGGGGTGAGGAGGAGCCGAGGAGCTGAGGACCACTCTGCGGGGAGGGCTGGGTAGGGATGGAGAACGTGCCCCCTCCCTGACCCACTCACCATTGCCTGTGAGGACTTCCCGTGGTGCCATCAGACCCGAGCTATGGAAAAGACAGAGCGTTAGAGCCCCACAATCCAAATGGCTCTCCACCATCCCCAGCCGCACCCCTAGTGTGTCCTCCACTCAATGCCAGCATCCTTCCCCACGAGCCCCATTCACCTAGCACTCTAGCTGGGGCTCTGGGAGCCACCCTCCCTCCATATCTTTTTTTTTAAATATATACTTTTATTGATTTCAGAGAGGAAGGAAGAGAAACATCAATGATGAGAGAGAATCATTGAACAGCTGCCTACTGGACATCCCCACACTGGGGATTGAGCCCGCAACCCGGGCATGTGCCCTGACCAGGAATGGAACTGTGACCTCCTGGTTCATAGGTTGACGCTCCACCACTGAGCCACACCAGCTGGGATCCCTCCACATCTTTGCTCACCTCAAGGCCCTGCCTGGAATCCCTTGCCCCTCCCCCCACCCTCCACTTCACGGTCCCACTCATGTCCCTGCTACCTGCTGTGTGAACGGGTCCTGGCAAGGCGAGTTGGCTCCCTACCACCAGAGCCTACGTCCACCTTGTCTCTGGAGGCCCGCGAGGCCCAGTTCAGTGCAGGGCACTGACTTGTGAATCACAGCCCGGCCAGAGGCCCTTCCAGTCTCTTCTGGCAATACAGGGCACCTTCTGGAAGGGCTTCAGGGTTCTGAACGGAAGGACTGTCATCGTTGACTGGGTTGTGCTACCAGAGCCCCGAGCCTTGTGGCTGGAGGCCGGGCCATACCTGGCTGTGTAGGGCAAGCGGATGAGCAGCAGGGCCGGGAGGCTGGCATTGAGCTTTAGCTCCCGAAGGGTGGCCAGGTCCACGTGCAAGGGGCTGGCCCCCAGCTTCTCCTGCAGGTACGTGGTCAGAGTGCTGACTGCATACCAGTCAACAGCAGGAAGCACAAGAGAGGAGGGGGCCAAGTCCAGGGCATTCTGGGGACAAAGGAGACGTGGAGGGTGAGTTAGCAAAAGGGACCTGGCCTGAGCCAGCCCCTCACACCGCTCTGGCAGCCCTCCCCTGCAAGCCACACCCACACCCACACCCACACCCACAGGATTGACTCTCATTCAGGGTCAAAAAGAAAATGCCCCGCACCCCTGGACCCTGACACTCATGCCTTTCTACCCCCAAAGCCAGTACCTCTGGTTCCTAAGGAAACAGGTTGTGTGTTTTTTTGTTGTTTTTTTTTTTTTTTTTTGGTTACTCTTCACCCGAGAATATTTTTCCATTGACTTTTAGAGAGAGTGGAAAGGAGGGGGAGAGACAGAGAGAGAAACGTCGATGTGAGAGATACACATAGATTGGTTGCCTCCCTCGTGGGCCAGGGATCGAACCCGCAACCAAGGTACGTGCCCTTGACCAGAATCTAACCCAGGACCCTTCAGTCCATGGTCCGATGCTTTATCCATTGAGCCAAACCAGGTAGGGTTTTAAATATTTTTTTTACCCTTTTTTTTTTAAATCCTCATCTGAGGAGTGAGGATATTTTTTTCCATTGAATTTTTAGAGAGAGTGGAAGGGAGAGAGTAGGGAGGGAGGGAGAGAGAGAGAGAGAGAGAGAGAGAGAGAGAGAGATGTAGAAAGAGACCCATCAATTGGTTGCTTCCCGCACACACCCTGATGGGGTGGGGATTGAACCTGCAACAAGGTACATGCCCTTGACTGGGAATCGAACCTGCAACCCTCTGGTGTGCAGGATGACACTCTAGTCACTGAGCCATGCCAGCCAGGGCTGTTTTTTGTTTGTTTTATTTTTAGAGAGAGAGGAAGGGAGAGGGATAGAGAGATAGAAACATCAATTAGAGAGGATCACTGATCAGCTGCCTCGTGCACGCCCCACACTGAGGTTCGGGAAACAGTTCTTTATTGTGCTATGGGGTGGGGGGTGGGACAGCCCCCATGCCCGCAGCTGGGAGAGGACTCTTACCTCCAGGTTAGAAAAGGTGCTGTCCTGCTTGTTTCCAAACACACCACCATATGCCGTGAAGTCCTCAATGCTCAGCTAGTAGGGAAGCATGGAAGACAGCCTCAGAAGTGGCCAGGGCCAGGGCAGGGGGCAGACCCCTTCCCCGTGCATTTGCAGGGCTAGCAAAATCTCACTTAGGGTCAGATTTGGTCTGGTCAGAAAAGCAAGCAAGGGCAAGTTTGGGGTGAGGGGTGGGGATAGAAGGTTCTTTCATATATTAGAGGCCCAGTGCACGAAATTCGTGCACTCGGTGGGAGTCCCTCAGTCCAGCCTGTGCCCTCTCACAGTCCGGGAGCCCTTGGGGGATGTCCAACTGCCGGCTTAGGCCCGCTCCCCACAGCGATCGAAGTGCGAGCGTCTGGCATGGAAGGGCAGGTCCCAGCTGATGCCTGGGCCCTGGGCAGCACCTGGGCCCCCAGGCCCCCATGCGCCCTCCTCCGCCTGAGTCACGGTGCCCAAGTCCCCACACAAAGATGCGGTGAGTGCGGCTGGACGCCACAGGCCGGGGCACAGTGTGGGCCTCTCACGGAAGCCAGGCTGGCAGTGCGCTCTCTCCTAGCTGGCCTCGCAGACCAGCTCCTGTGCGAACCCATGGGGAACCCAACAGGCCCCTGTGGTCCTAGTGGCTGCAGCCCAGCTCACCCAGAAGAGGCCGCACAGGTGTGGGGCAGGCTCCTCATGGGCGCCCGGCACCTGAGTGCAGGAGCTTCCCGGGGCTGGCGCGCGCGAGCCCTGGCCTCCAGGGGGAGGGTAGCAGGGGGAGTGAAAGCCAGCTCAGCGGACACCCTGCATTCTCACCATACCTCCATCCCCATCACCCCACCACCACCACCAACACCGGCCATGTTCTGTGCTGCCCCCTGGTGGTCAGCACACGTCACAGTGAGCAGTCCAACTCCCATTATCCTGGTCCAACTCCAGGTCCAATGACCATCCAAGGGGGCAATTTGCATATTAGGCTTTTATTATATAGGATATATATATATGTATATTTTTAATTCTCAACCGAAGATATTTTTCCATTGAGGTTTTTAAAAATATATATTTTATTGATTTCAGAGAGGAAGGGAGAGGGAGAGAGAGATAGAAACATCAATGATGAGAGAGAATCACTGATCGGCTGCCTCCTGCACACCCCCTACTGGGGATCGAGCCTGCAACCGGGGCATGTGCCCTTGCCCAGAATCGAACCTGGGACCCTTCAGTGGGCAGGCTGATGCTCTATCCACTGAGCCAAACCAACTAAGGCGAGTTTTTTGTGTGTTTTTTTCAAAGAGAGTGGAAGAGAGAGGGAAAGACAGAGAGAAACATCGATGTGTGAGAAACATATCGATTGGTTGCCTCCTACACTCGCCCAGACCTGGACCCGGGGAGTAGGCTGCGAACCACACTACGTGCCCTTGACCAAAATCGAACACGGGACCCTTTGGTCCACAGGCCGACACTCTATCCACTGAGCCCAACCGGCTAGGGCTCTTTCTTTTCTCTAGCACCCTCCTGGCAGGGTGAGGGTGAGGGTGAGAAATCATGGAAGGCAGTCATGGGGTTGGGAGGAAATGTGCGGGCAGCTGACTTGTGGTAACTTCAGGAGTAAGAGTCAGCTGCCTGCCTTCGGCAACAGGAACTGGGTAGGGAAGAGGGAAGCTAGGGGAGGGGTTGGGCAGTTAGAAGCATTTACTACATGCCCACCCCCCTCAAGGGAAGTTTAAAAAAAAAAAGGAGAACCTGCATACCAGTTGCAACAGCTAGAACCAAAGGGACTTTTTTTTTTTTAATATAATTTTCATTTCACAGAGGAAGGGAGAGGGAGAGAGAAACATGAATGATGAGAATCATCTCATTATGGCTTGTCTCATTTTCGGTTCTTATAAGTGTGTTTCTTATATCACATGATCTCACGCATCTAGGGGAAATAATGAACAACATAAACTGATGAACAAAAACAGACCCGGAGATAGGGAAGCATCGATCAGACTGTCAAACCTCAGAGGGAAAGTAGGGGAGGGGAGGGGTAAGGGGGAGAGATCAACCAAAGGACTTGTATGCATGCATATAAGCCTAACCAGTGGTCACGGACAACAGGGGGGTGGGGACATGTGTGGGGAGGGGTGTGGGATGGGAATGGGGGGGATGAGGACAATTATGTGATACCAAAATCAATAAAGAAATTAAAAAAAAGAGAGAGAATCATCGATCGGCTGCCTCCTGCACACCCCCCCATTGGGGTTCGAGCCCGCAACCTGGGCAAGTGCCTTGACCAGCAATCGAAACATGACCTCCTGATTCATATGTTGATGCTCAACCACTGAGCCACACTGGCCGGGCATGGATGGCACCTTTTGTAAAGGAGCGTGAGAAGTCCCCCTCCTCACCTGGTTTTGGTGGAAGGGGAGAAACAGGTGAAGATCTCGAACATGCTGGAGAAAGCACTGAAGTCTTCTGAGGCCTCCAGACCACAGTAACCGGACGCATATCCCTTTTCCTCTCCAACCTAGAGATGCCCTTCAACGCCTGCCCTTCCACCCCAACGCCCAGCTTTCTCCGGCTTTTCCCCCTCAGGCCCGGAGGCGATCTTAATCAGCTTCTGTTTAGTATACACACTTGGCCAGCTTCCTCTCCCTCCTGGGCAGGAATCCTGACCTTGTTTGGACACCTGGGCTCTCCTTCGGAAGCCCAGAAACCACCACTCTCTCCTCCTCCTCGCGGCACCTCCTGCTTGAAGTCACCCGAGGCTTCCTGTCACGTTTAGAACTGCAACCAACCTTTTTCCTCATCTCCTGGCTACCTGGCTAACCATCCCCTCCCCCTTACTCTCACTCACTACTGTATACTCCAGCGACAGCAGCTCTTCCGTCTTGCCCAGGGCCTTTGCACATGCTGTATCTTCTTCCAGGAACACCCTCCCCCGATAGCTACACGGCTCTGTAGGGACCTCCATTCAGGTCTCTGCTCAGTGAGCCTTGCCTGATCAGCTTTCCCTTAAATAGGGTTGCCAGTCCCTCTGGCAATGATTGGCTGCATTTGTGCACAACACAATAGGGCTAGCCTGTTTCTTTCTTCTCTAAACACAATAGCACTGACATTATGGCATATAAGAACTCAGCGTTGACTTGTCATGCTCACGTGACTATCAGCTTCCTCAGGGTAGGGGCTCGGGTTATTCTGCTCATTGCTATGTCCCCAATACTTAATAACTGGCACATAGTAGACAGTTCATATTTGCTAAATGCGTGAATGCCATCAGACAGGGATCCAGGGAGGTGTGTTCCGTGGATTTTAAGAATTGCTCCTCACAGCCCTCTGATGAGGTGGTATGTGAATTTTACAGATGCAGAACCCGGCATTCGCAGACCAAAGGCTGGTAAGTAGTAGAACTAGAATTGAATTCCAGTCTGACTACATTATTTACCGCCTCCTGGAAGGACTACAGGAGAGCATGCCCGCCACAGGCTACCCACAGAGTGATGGAGCAAGACCATGAGGGGAATGAACCATACAGGCCACGAACAAGGAAGGGACAAGCAGAGGCTCGATAACTTCCCCAAAGCCAAACCTACACTGCCCTAGAATCTTCTCATGGGCTGAATGCCTGGTTGGAGGGCAGAGAGATCTGGAAGGGAGGGAGCACAAACCCAGTTATGAGCACAAACTGGCCTGGGGGGGGGCGGGGGAGCGCAGGGAGGGTTCTGACAGACTCAGGCTGGAACCAATTGTGGTGTGCACAACCCAGCCAATCACTGAACCCCTACAAGCTTTAGTTTCCTTGGTAGTAAGACCAAGACAATGCCATCCGCTTAGCACAGTGCCCATGGAGCACTCAGTAAGTGGTCATTTTTTCCCTCTCTATTATGATCATTACCATTAGAATCACAACTCGGCCACCCATTAGCTGTGTGACCTTGAGCCAGTCACTTCCCCTCCTTGGGCATCTGTCTTCTCATCCGCCAACAATCATCCCCAGCATATAGAGTAGGTCAGACAAGTTCATGGTACTCTGTAGACTTCCGGCCTCTGACCACTTTCTCCCCCCAGTCAAGTTGGTGCCATTTCTGGGCCCTCACTGTAGTCCCACTGAACCTTCTCCTACGGGCCTTCCCAAGAGAGGAGCCACACCTCCCTGAAGTTGGGACAAGGTCACTGAAGCTTCCCTTGGGGAATGGGTCTCCTTATCCTGGGGGGAGGGGCCTGCCTGCCTCCTGATGACTGAGGGACAGAGGGCTGGGACAGGCGCACCTTGTCCTGCAGGAACAGCAGCACGTTGCGGGGGCCCAGCTCCAGGGCGGGGTCTAAGTAAGTAGAGAGCTGCATGTCGCTGGTGATGTGGCCCTCATGGGTGTCGGCCGCAGGAACCCACAAGTCCCTGTCAGTGGACAGAAAAGGTGCTGTCAGGTGGGGGCGCATGGCTTACGATCCGAAACCCCCGGGCTCCCAGTTTGATGTGTGGGTCCCGGAGATCCGATCCGGCCGATTCGCTGTAGGCCGCCAAGCAAGGGACAGTCCCCTCTAGGCCTCGCAGCTTCTCGCCGAGAACAGCCCAGGAGCCGAGCGAGGGCACCCCAACCGCCACGGTGCGCCGCACAGCCCGCCCCAGCCCACCACCCCGCTCACCGATCGCTCGACCACAGCACCAGTGGCACCTGCTGCTCCGCCGCCGCCGCCGCCGCCGCCACCAGCAGCAACAGTGGCAGCCACTTCATTTGGCCAAACGCTGGGGCCCTGCTCGTCCCCGCCCGCACCGGAGCCGCCACCGTCGCCGCCATCACAGCTTCAGTCTCCACGGCCTCGGCCACCGCTGCCGCCGCAGATCAGGTGACCGTCGCCCCCGCCCGAGCTCCGCCCCGCGCCACCATTGGTCAGAATGCAGGCCTGGGGGCCAGGACTTCAAAAGATTGAAGGAAGCGCATGCCACTCACGGCCGCTCCTTTGCCCTGATTGGCCAAACGCTTCTCACGGCGCGCACGCTCCTTGCAGGACTGGGACAGACTGGTGGAGCTCTGTCAGTTTCCACTGCCACCCAGTAGGTACAGCTGGCACTGACAGGATAGGACAGGCGGGGCGGGGCGGGCTCCGCTCCACAGGTCCCCACACCCAAGGCTTCGCCCAGGTTTCATCTTCTGCTTAAAACTGCAAGCGGTAATGGAGACCAGGGAGAGTGGAGTGCCTGGGGGACTGGGGCGGGGGCTGGGGGGGGGGGGGAAGGTTCGGTGGCGCCGCGCCCCTTCCCCATACTTTGCCCCGTGCATCGCTTCCATCAGGCTGTTCCTGAGTTGTGCAAGAGGGGCGATGCTGGCCATTCAGATGTGCCCGAGAGAAGCCGTGAAATACTTTCTTTAAGTGAGACGCTACTATGTAGCAGAACTGTTGGAATGATCTCTGCGCACGGGAGTTCCAAAAGTTGCTAAAAAAGTGGCAACTGTACTAGTACTAGTATACATTCAAACCTCACTTCTGCACCGCAGGTGCGATACAAGCTTTGTCTGCGGAGGACAGGAGATAACATTGAAAAGGAAAAACTCTGCCCTAGCTGGTTTGGCTCAGTGGATAGGGCATCGGCCTGCGGACTGAAAGGTCCCAGGTTCGATTCTAGTCAAGGGCACATGCCTGGGTTTCGGGCTCGATCCCCAGTGTGGGGCATGCAGGAGGCAGCCGATCAATGATTCTCTCTCATCATTGATGTTTCTATTTCTCTCTCCCTCTCCCTTCCTCTCTGATATCAATAAAAATATTTTTTAAAAAGTAAAGGAAAAGCTCTCTTTGCTGCTCACCTGCATGATTTTCTCCAGTGCCAAGCCTGCCAGTCAGAGTTTTCACCACACAGTCTCCAGCTCTCAACTCACACAGCAGCCGTGTATACAACTCAAGTCTGCACCCCAGCACAGGTCACTGCTTCCCACACCACCTCCTCAGCCCTCAGCCCTGGAAGTGCACATGCCGAAGGTCCTGTGGGGCTGGCCACCCAGAGCCACTCTGGCCACTCAAAGACACTCTGGCTCCAACTGTACACAGAAGTGTGCTGAGTTCCAGCAGAAGAGGGCCTCTCCAGCTCCCAGTTCTAGCGGTGCCTGCCCAACAGCCCGGGTGCCCACCCATCAACCACAGCTTGCTTGCTCTCCAAAGATCCTGCTGGTCTGGTGACTCTGAACCAGTCATTGAACTTTTATACCAACCAAAGGTCTGGAAGTACATTTTAAAATATATATTTTTATTGATTTCAGAGAGGGGGAGAGAGAGAGAGAAACATCAATGATGAGAGAGAATCTCATTGATTGGCTGCCTCCTGCATGCAACCAAGACATGTGCCCTTGACCGGAATCGAACCCAGGATCCGTCAGTCCGCAGGCTGACACTCTATCCACTGAGCCAAACCTAGGGCTGCTGTCTACGAAGATATGTACACATGTAATACCTTAATCAATAAAAAATGAAAAAAAAGTATTTTAGAGCCGAAACCGGTTTGGCTCAGGGGATAGAGCATCAGTCTGCGGACTGAAAGGTCCCAGGTTCGATTCCGGTCAAGGGCATGTACCGTGGTTGTGGGCACATCCCCAGTAGGGAATGTGCAGGAGGCAGCTGGTCGATGTTTCTCTCTCATCGATGTTTCTAGCTCTCTATCCCTCTCCCTTTCTCTCTGTAAAAAATCAATAAAATATATATTTTTAAAAAAGTATTTTAGAAAAAATTTAAAAATAAAAATAAATAAAGTTACTCTTTTATTATTACTTAGTAATTTTCACATTAAATATCCCCTATTTCTATTACCATGTGTTAAGAGACAATTTCTCCCTGGATTTCTTGGTGTTCCCTGCACAGTTGGGGCCTTTTTTTTTTTTTTCCTCAACTGAGGACATTTTTTCATTGTTTTTTTTAGGGAGAGGGGAAGACAGAGAGAAATATTGATGTGAGAGAGACACATCGATCAGTTGCCTCCTGCATGAGCCCAGACCAGGGCCCGGGCTGGGGAGGAGCCTGCAACCGAGGCACGTGTCCTCGACAGGAATCGAACCCAGGACCCTTCAGTCCGCAGGCCAGCACTCTATCCACCACACCAAACCAGCTAGGGCTTCTTTTTTTTTTAATCCTCATCTGAGGCTATTTTTCCATTGATTTTTAAAGGGAGGAGGAGAGACAGAGAAAGAGAAACATCGATGTGAGAGATACATCTCAATTGGTTGCCTCCCGCACAGCCAGGCCTGGGATGGGGGTCAAGCCTGCACCCAAATTACGTGCCCTTGACTGGAATCGAATCTGGGACCCTTCAGTCCGCAGGCTGATGTTCTATCCACTGAGCCAAACCGGCCAGGGATAGGGCCTTCTTAGCAAAGAAAATTGATAAGCTATGATAAATATAAGCCTCCCTTCCTGGAGACTTTCCAAAATCATTAAAAATTCCCTTCATCTTTCTAGAGATTTGCTTTTAGCTTACATTTATGGTAATAAACCTAGAGATGCCTGCCCCCTCCCTGGGGAGGATTTGCTTAATTCCAGAGTAAAGATGAGGTGTGTGTGTATATATATCTTGGATGGCAGATGTGCCAGAAATGCTACATGAGCTCTCAGTGTCATAATTTCAGGGTTCCTCTCCTGGGGGGCATCCCTGCTACATGGGCAAGGTTACCAGCACTAAAATGTTCTGTGAGTAATAAACTCTGTTCTATGAAAAAAATTGCAGGAGTGGTTTTCTTTTCCTGCAGATGGGCCCTCTGTAGAAAGAGAAGAGGGCCCAGGATAGGATAATGTCTGGAGGAACAGCAGCACGTACAACAAGCATGTCAAACTCGCGGTCTGCAGGCCGCATGCAGCCCACAACAAATATTTCTGCAGCCCAGCCAATATAACAGTATGTAATAAACATTTTAATAAAAATTTTATAACTTGCCGAAACTGGTTTGGCTCAGTGGATAGAGCGTCGGCCTGCGGACTGAAGGGTCCCAGGTTCGATTCCGGAAAAGGGCATGTACCTTGGTTGCGGGCACATCCCCGGTGGGGCGTGTGCAGGAGGCAGCTGGTCGATGTTTCTCTCTCGTCGATGTTTCTAGCTCTCTATCCCTCTCCCTTCCTCTCTGTAAAAAATCAATAAAATATATATTTTTTAAAAATTTTATAACTTAATTTTTACAATATCCTGTTATACATAACTAGAGGCCCAGTGCATGATTGAATCACATGCTTTCGCTTTCGATCGAGGTGGAGCTGGGTGCCTGTCCGCTGGTGCACCAGGCCTTTCGGAAGCCTCCAGCTCGGAGCAGACAGGCACCCAGCTCCCCCACTTTTGATGGTCCGCGGCAGGACGTGAGCTCGCTGCCCCAGAGGCCCCTTCTGTTCTGCAGCACAGCCATGGCGCAGACGGTGGCCCAATGGGCTACCTCGGCCACCCCGAGTCCCGCCCCCTGCGCTTCCCGCTGGCCCAATCGTGGGCGTAGCGGAGTGATGGTAATTTACATATTACCATTTTATTAGGTAGGATTATTAATAATGAACTACAACGTTCGCTAATGACTGATGACTATAATCGTGTTGCATTCATGTCCCTTATGCGCCTTATGCGCAGGCGCACCATTTCCCTCCACTCATACCAGCAGCGAATATTTTAGCAGCCGATGGCCACGTCATTAGTCTTGGACTGACTTGTTTGGTGTGCGCAACAGGAGATATTTCGCTTTCGGAGAACAAGAAAAATAGGTTTATTTGTGTGACGCTTATTAATTTGTGCAGTTATTCAATGTCTGGTAAGTTAACGTTCAAGAAAAAATATTAATTTTTATTAAAATGTTCCATTATTTTATGTTAATGATGACTCATTTATTTCAGCCCTTTGTATTCAGCGTGTCTCTATCGAAATAAACCTACGTTTCTATGAAAATGGAAGCTTTTGTTTTTTTGTGGCCCACATACACTTCAACCTTGTTTATTTGGCCCGTGTTAGCCTTTGAGTTTGACATGCTCGACGTCCAATGAGCAGGGAGGAAGGTCCAGAAGAGAAATGGGAGAAGCATCCAAGAGGAGGGGAAAACCCAGGGAGAAGCTTGGTTTCAAGGACTCTATGATGAACAAAGTCAGTGTCAACTGCTGCCAGGAAGCAGGTAAGATGAGGACAGAAAACTTTCTTGGGCCTGGCCAGCATGGCTCAGTGGTGGAGCATCGACCTATGAACCAGGAGGTCACGGTTCGATTCCGGGTCAGGGCACATGCCTGGGTCCCTGGTAGGGGCCATACTGGAGGAAGCCAATTGATGATTCTCTCATCATTGATGTTCCTATCTCTCTCTCTCCCTCTCTCTTCCTCTCTGAAATCAATAAAAATATATATTTTTAAAAAGAAAGTGAATTTTAAAAAAATACAAATTAAAAATAAAAACATGCAAAACAATGTTGATATATTATGGAAATGAGTATGTAGTTGAAACATAAGATGAAAATATGCAACATACTATCACAGCGTATGTTACACTTGCACCTCTACGTGCATACTGACCAACTGTCTGTTTTTACCTATATTTACTTACAAATGTTTCTTTTTTTACGCTGAAGTGATTTTTTTTCCCCTTCTGGTCATTTAAAAAGCTTTTTGTTTAAAACTACACAGTTGCAGTTCTGACCATCTTTAAATCTTCTCTTGTTGGCTCCATCTTTTTTAGTGGTTCTATCTTTTCTTTCTTTCCTGATTTTTAAAAATATCTTTTTATTGATTTTAGAGGAAGGGAGAGAGATAGAAACATCAATGATGAGAATCATTGATCAGCTGCCTCCTACATGCCCCCCACCGGGGATTGACCCTGCAAACCGGGCATGTGCCTTGACTGGTAATAGAACCGTGACCTCCTGGTTTATAAGTTGACACTCAACCACTGAGCCACACTGGCTAGGCTCTTTCCAGATTTCTATTATAGTATTTTTCATATTCTGCCTGACACTGTCAATTTCAGAAGTCCCCAAGGGTTTCAACCTGTTCTTGTTTCTACTGACATAAGTATGGGGCTCCTTTTCCTTACATCTTTGTGAGGTCTTTTTGGCTAGTCTTCATCTTGGGTGAACTGGAGGCCTAAACTGAGCTTGCTTTTCTTTTTTTCTTTTTTAAATATATTTTATTGATTTTTTACAGAGAGGAAGAGAGAGGAATAGAGAGTTAGAAACATCGATGAGAGAGAAACATCGACCAGCTGCCTCCTGCTGGGGATGTGCCCGCAACCAAAGTACATGCCCTTGACCGGAATCGAACCTGGGACCTTCCAGTCCTCAGGCCAATGCTCTATCCACTCAGCCAAACCGGTTTTGGCCCCACCTCTCTCTTTTAAAAATATATTCTTATTAATTTCAGAGAGGAAGGGAGAGAGAGAGAGAGAGAGAGAAACATCCATGATAAGAGAGAATCGTGGATCGGCTGCCTCCTGCACACCCCACACTGGGGATCGAGCCCACAATCTGGGCATGGGCCCTGACCAGGAATCGAAGCGTGACCTCCTGGTTCCTAGGTTGACACTCAACCACTGAGCCATGCCAGCCAGGCCCCTTCCCACGTCTCAACACAGCACATGCTGCTCAGGAAGGCCCACTGGGCCCTTCAGCAGCCTCCTCCCTCCTGGGCAGCAGAGGGGGAGGATTGAGCTGCTCCTTGCTTCTCCCTACTTGGCTACGGGCTTTGAAGCAACTCCCTCAGCCTGGCTCCGCCTCCTTTGCGAAAAGAGATTAATTCCTATTTCCACAGGGTTGTCATGGGGATGACTGAAGTCAATGGCTGGTGCACACCGAGAGCTCCACACCATCTGTTCCTGTGCTCTGGCTGTGCCCAGGGCTCTGAGGGTCCATCAGTGATGAGAGAGAATCCTTCCTGCCCAGCGGGTGACCTCCTATCCCCACCCGTACAGAGAGGCCAGAGGTAAAACAGCACAACACAGATACTTTATTTTTTATAAAACATAGAAATCCAGCCTCAGGGGGCTTGAGTGATGTCGGGGACACCGAGAAGAGTAAGTGGGTGGGCCCCAGCATGGGACGACTGGCCAGGTCTGGGGACCTTGCTGCAGGCCCCGCTTGTGGCAAAGGGCTGCTCTCCTGCCTACAGTGGGGGATGGGGGTGAGGGGGTGGCTGCCCGAAGCTCCCAGGCCTGTCGGAAGCCTGGGCAGAAGGAAGCACTGGCCAAAGACTGTCCCTCATGAGGTGGTGAGCAGCTCGAAGCCAATGGCCTTGTGGGGCCCTCCCTAAGCCCGTCTAGTCGCCCATCCCCCCTTCAACTGCTCTCCCTCCAGACACCAGCCCTGGGAGACCACACATGGAGGCAAGAAGGAGGCCACTGCCTACATTTTCCCCTCCCTTTGTGGCCAAGCGACCCTTTTCAACTGCAAAAACCACAGATGAGCTGGAATGCTCATCAACTAGGGGAGGGTACCCTTTAAGGGTGATGAAGAACTCTGTCTAAAAACCGCATCTGAGCTCAAAGCATCAGTCCAGCCCAGCCCAGCCGTGTGCAGGGGCCAGAACCCAAGGCAGCACTGAGAACCTGGCAGCTGGGGACCAGGTCCCCGGGCTGCCTCTTCCCCAGGCCTCGGGGGCCTCACAGGACCGTGAGGCAGCCGGGCAGGGTCTGCGCAGGGCAGGGCCTATCTGTCGGGCTGCAGGTGGTTGTGGAGTTGCTCCGCCTGGGTCTTCAGGCCCTGGAATTCCTGCTGGATGAAGTCGGTCAGGGTTTTGCGCATCTCCACCTGAGGGGAAGGACCAGGCTGAGCGGGAGCCCTCCGGGAGCTGCGCCCAGAGGCCGTGGGAAGCCGAGGGGCGCCGGGAGGGGCGAAGGACAGCCAGGGGCAGGCGGGAAACTCACCGTGGACTTATTCTCTGCCCGGAGCTGCTCGAGCACAGGCAGGACGCTGAAGGGCTTGCCTATCAGCACAGTGATTTTCTGCAGGGACACCGGCCACAGGGTCATTAGAACAGGGGGAGTGCCCACAGCCCCAGCCCAACTGCCCTGGGGGACCAGTAGTAGAGTTCTGCCCCTAACTTGCTTGGTGCTCCCTCTGGCCACTCTCCCTCTTAATTTTTATTTATTTATTTATTTTTAATATATATTTTATTGATTTTTTTACAGAGAGGAAGGGAGAGGGATAGAGAGCTAGAAATATCAATCAGCTGCCTCCTGCACACTCCCCACCGGGGATGTGCCCGCAACCAAGATACATGCCCTTGACCGGAATCGAACCCGGGACCTTTCAGTCTACAGGCCGATGCTCTTTCCACTGAGCCAAACCGGTTTCAGCAATTTTTATTTCTTTTTAATTATATTTTAATTGATTTCAGAGAGGAAGGGAGAGGGAGAGAGGAGCTAGAAACATCAATGATGAGAGTGCATCATTGATCGGCTGCTCCTGCACACCCCCTACTGGGGATCGAGCCCACAACCCGGGCATGTGCCCTGACCGGGAATGGAATCGTGACCTCCTGGTTCACAGGTCAAAGCTCAACCACTGAGCCACACCGGCTGGGCCACTCTCCCTCTTTAGAAGGGGGCTCAATGGCTTGCAAGAGCCATCTCAGGCCCAGGGTCCGTGCTCTAGAGTCCGGTCCTGTGCTAACCCCAGGGACCACCCCTGCCACGGCCTGATTTCATTCGCTCTCCTTCTCTGGGGCTTGGTGCTCTATAGGAAGGCCCTGTCGGTGTCCCACTTGGACCCCTGCCTCAGCCTCGAGCTCAGCTCCTCCTGAACCTGGCTCCCAGAATGCCGAGTGGCAGCCCAGGGCCAGATGGCAGGCAGGCAGACAGACAGACAGACAAAGGCCAGCAGCCCCTACCCACCTGTCCGATTCGGGGAACGTATGGCGGTTTATTAGGAAGGACATCGTTCATTCCTGCAGCACAGGGAACAGAAGGCTGGCAGCAGGCGTGGGTGTAGCGGGGAGGCCCCGGCCCTCAGCCTGGCCACCCTCTCCCTGCCCCCAGCCCCAGGCCGCAGGCCTGCTCCAGAGCGGGGCTTACCCACATGCCACAGCGGCAGGATGATGGGGTCGAGATGACACTCGGCGATCAGGCGTCCGATTCCTGCCCGCAGGGAGGCAGGAATGTTGGGCGAAGCAGCGCTTCAGGGCTGGCCTGCAGCGGGGGCCACCCTGCCTGCCCCCACTTCACACCGGCTCCCCTGGGCCAGCCCTTGTCTCAGCACCTGGCCTCTGGCTGCTGTTACCAACAACGTTCAGCTGCCCCATGTACCGTGGTCCACCAGGGCCCCAGAGGGCCAGTAGCCCTTACCCCACTTGAAGCGCAGGAACTCGGAGCTCATGTTCACTTTTCCTGGGAGGGGCGAGACAGAGGGGAGGCTTTGGAGGGGGCGGGGCCTCGTCCATATTCCTGGGAGCATTGCCACCCTGCCGGCCCCACTGACCTTCTGGGAAGATGTGCACCCAATCCCCATGGTTGAGCTTCTCCAAAATAAAGTCCATTCCCTTCTGGTAAACACCGTCTCCTGCCGAGAAAAGGCCTCTCCCCATCAGTCCCCACTCTCCGGGGCCTCTCCTTCCCTCTCCCGCAGAACAGAACGAAGCGGCAGCTCAGGACGGTCCTCTTCCTCCCTGCACAGTCCACACAGACACCCTCCAATGACTGTCTCTCCCAAGCCCGCTCAGTCCCGGCTGCACCACTTCGCGGCCCTTGACGTCCTTTGTTAAACAATCTCCTCCAGCCCTAACCGGTTTGGCTCAGTGGATAGAGCGTCGGCCTGCGGACTCAAGGGTCCCAGGTTTGATTCCGGTCAAGGGCATGTACCTTGGTTGTGGGCACATCCCCAGTGGGGGGTGTGCAGGAGGCAGCTGATCGATGTTTCTAACTCTCTATCCCTCTCCCTTCCTCTCTGTAAAAAATCAATAAAATATATTTAAAAAATAAATAAAGACTGTAATTCTACAAATTATATAAAAAACAAACAAACAATCTCCTCTAGCCTGGCTGCCATGGCTCAGTGGTTGAGCATCAACCTAGGAACCAAGAAGTCGTAGTTCGATTCTGTGGTCATGGTTGTGGGCTTGATCCCCAGTGTGGGATGTGCAGGAAGCAGCCAATCAATGATTCTCTCTCATCATTGATGTTTCTATCTCTCTCTCCCTCTCCCTTCCTCTCTGAAATCAATAAAAATACATTTAAAAATAATAAAAAACTGCCGAAACCGGTTTGGCTCAGTGGATAGAGCGTTGGATTCCGGTCAAGGGCATGTACCTTGGTTTCGGGCACATCCCCAGTAGGGGGTGTGCAAGAGGCAGCTGATCGATGTTTCTCATCGATGTTTCTAACTCTCTATCCCTCTCTTCCTCTCTGTAAAAAATCAATAAAATATATTTTAAAAAATAATAATAAAAAACAATGCTATGCTTTGGGTGCAACTCTTCATAATGTTTAGCTTTTGCAAATGGTCTTTCTACTCACTTGCAGAGCTTGTGCAAGATCACTCCGATACTTCATGCATATCAAAGGCCTATGCTTGGGGGAAAGGGGAATTTTTTTGAACACAGAAACAAAGTATGCCAGCTAGTTCCTTTGCTTCAACGTTACGTCTTTGCTGTCCATCAAATGCATTTGAGAAAAGGCTTGTCCCTGCCCACTTTCTCTCACTGAAGGTGCTTAGGATTAAGATGTTTTAAAATATATTTTATTGATTTTTTACAGAGAGGAAGGGAGAGGGATAGAGAGTTAGAAACATGGATGGGAGAGAAATATCCATCAGCTGCCTCCTGCACACCTCCCACTGGGGATGTGCCCGCAACCAAGGTACGTGCCCTTGACAAGAATTGAACCTGGGATCTTTCAGTCCGCAGGCCGATGCTCTATCCACTGAGCCAAACCGGTTTCGGCGAGGATTAAGATTTTGCTTTCTGGGGGGATTTTTGCTTTCTGATTTTAACTGTGTAATAAATCTTAGATGCAGGCCAAAGAGACAGGAAGTGGACACGGGCTGCTTCTGTCTGAGGTTGCAGAAGGGAGGGAACTGAGACTCAGGGACGGGGTATAAGAGCAGAGTCCCCATCTCAGAACAGGGCATGACAGACAGCTCCATGGTCACCAGCCATGACACTGTAGCGTCTGCTTGTGCCTTAGAGAAAAGAGGCAGCCGCCCAAAGCAGCCAAATGAGAAAGCATTATAGGCACTGTCTCTGGGGAGTAAGTCATCTGCGGATTTGGAGGCGTGGGTGCTGCAGCTTTTCATTTATTTGAGGTATTTTTTTAAAATATATTTTTATTGATTTCAGAGAGGAAGGAAGAGGGAGAGATAGAAACATCAGTGATGAGAGAGAATCATTGATTGGCTGCCTCCTGCACGACCCCCACTGGGGATCGAGTCCGCAACCCGGGCATGTGCCCTTGACTGGAATCGAACCCGGGACCCTTCAGTCCACAGGCCGTGGCTCTATCCACGGAGCCAAACCAGCTAGGGCTATTTGAGGTATTTTATTGGACTTTACCATGCTTTACTTTGACCAACTAGAAATAATAATTAAAAAAAAACACTACCCCTTGCCCTGGCTGGTGTGGCTCAGTGGATAGAGCATCAGCCTATGGACTGAAGGGTCCTGGGTTCAATTCCTGGCAAGGGCACATGTCTGGGTTGCAGTCTCAATCCCCAGTGTGGGGCGTGCAGGAAGCAGCCGATCAATAATTCTCATCATTGATTGTTTCTATCTCTTTCTCCCTCTCTCTTCCTCTCTGAAATCAATAAAAAATATATTAAAAACAAATAAAACCTCCCCCTTGACACCACTAACACCTTTTGGTTACTTCTTTTTGCAAAAAAAAAAAAAATGTTTTTATTAATTTTCTAAAATTTTTATTTTTTATTTTTTAAAAAAATATTTTGTATTGATTTCAGAGAAGGGAGAGGGAGATAGAAACATCAATGATGAGAGAGAACCATTGATCTGCCTCCTGTACACCCCACACTGGGGTTGAATCCACAACCCGGAAATGTGCACTTGACCGGGAATCGAACCATGACCTCTTGGATTGTAGGTTGTCACTCAACCACTGAGCCACTCCAGCCAGACTATTTTTATTGATTTTTAGAGAGAGAGGAAGGGAGAGGGATAGAGCAATAGAAACATCGATGAGAAAAAAACATCCATTGGCTGCCTCCTGCATGCCCACCTACTGGGGATCAAGCCTGCAACCTGGGCATGTGCCCCAACCGGGAATCAAACCAGTGACCGCTTGGTTCACAGGTTGATGCTCAACCACTTGGCCACACCAGCTAGGCCTTTTTTTTATTTAAATACTCACCCAAGGATACATTTTTATTGATTTTATTTTTTTAGTCAATTTTTATTGATTGCAGAGAAGAAGGAAGAGGGAGAGAGAGAAGCATCAATGATGAGAATCATTGATCGGCTGCCTCCTGCATGCCCCCCACTGGGAATCAATGCCACAACCCGGGCATGTGCCCTTGACTGGCATTGAACCCGGGACCCTTCAGTCCATAGTCCAACGCTCTATCCACTGAGCCAAACTGGCTAGGGCCATTTTTATTGATTTGAGAGAGAGAGGAAGGGAGAGAGAGAAACATCAATGTGAGAGAGAAACATTGATCGATTGCCTTCTGCAATGATCAGGGATCAAACCCACAACCTAGGTATGTGCCCTGACTGGGAATCGAACCTTGCAACCTTTTGGTGTATGGGATGACGCTCCAACTAACTGAGCCACCTGGCCAGGGCCCTTGGTTACTTCTTCCTCTTTCTGCCTCACCACCAACCTCTGGAAGGAGTGGCCACCACTGCTGTTTCCCTTCCCTTCCCCCTCTCCAGCCCCCAGAAGCTCCTGTGGCTTTGCTTCCTTCCTCTGTAGCCATTGCTTCCTGCTACCTCGGAGACTGTCTGTCCTTCTGTGCTCTGAGGTGCTGTCCTGGGCCCCTGCTCTCTCCCTGCTCTTCCCCTCTGCAATCTCGCCTCTATTTGTGAGTTTGTGGTTGAGTCTCCAGTATCTTTATTCCCAACTGTTCTTTTTAAAAAAAAAAATAAATAAAAAAAAAATATATATATATATATATATATATATATATATATATATATATATATATTCTTATTGATTTCAGAGAGGAAGGGAGAGGGAGAGAGAGAAACATCAATGATGAGAGAGAATCATTGATCAGCTGCCTCCTGCACACCCCCTACTGGGGATCGAGCCCACAACCAGGGCATGTGCCCTGACCGGGAATCCAACCATGACCTTCTAGTTCACAGGTCAACGCTCAACCACTGAGCCAGGCCAACTGGGCTACAACCTGCATTTTCTACCCTTATCGATGACCTCTCTAGTGCCTGGCACATGCATCTAGAATGCTTTTCCTTTCACATTCTGTCGGGAAATATTCTATTTCCCCAGAGAAAAGAGCACCCTGGATTTGAATCCTGGCTTTGCCACATCTCGCCCAATGACCTTGGACCAGCAGCTTAATCCTTCCTTATGTGGATAATGGGTACCAGAATGGCCCCTACCACCCGAGGCTCTTCAGAGGTGCCAAGTAGTCATTCAATGTTACACACCTCCCTCCACAAGCAAGTTTGTTTTCCCTGCAGCCTGCAGCACAAGCCACCAGCACCACAGATAACACACTGCCACCAGTGACTTCTTTTTTTGTTTGTTAATCCTCACCTGAGGATATTTTTCCATTGATTTTTTAGAGAGAGTGGAAGGGAAGGGGAGAGACACAGAGAGAGAAACATCGGTGCGAGAGAGACACATCGATTGGTTGCCTCCCACACGTGCCCCAACCAGGGGCGAGGATCGGACCTGCAACAGAGGTACATGCCCTTGACGGGGCGATGCTCTATCCACTGAGCCAAACCGACCAGGGCATGCCTCCTTGACTTCTAATGCCAGAGCCCCAGGTTCGCACAATCCTCAGGCCTGTGCAGAGAATCGAGCTCTCTCTGAGGAACCAGCACTCCTCCAGGCTGGCTCCCTGGCCCCCTTCTCCCAGGCTGCCTGTCCCACCTGCGTCCCTCCACTCCCAGTGTTGCCAAGCCAGAGGCACTGGCCACCAGGCTCCCTGCTCCAAGCCCAAGCCAGAGAAACCTGCAGAAGCGTCTCCCTGCACCCACCGGCCCACCGGCCCCTCCCGGAGGAGTAACTCACCTCGGCAAACAGGCACGCACTTGCCCAGGCTGAAAAAGTGAGAATGCAGCTCCTTGGTGAAACAGATGTCTGCAGCTGCGGGGGTCCTGGAGTGGGGACAGACACAGTCATCTCCGCCTCCCCTGCGCCCTGCTTCCCGACCCTCCCCCCGGCGTGATGCCTGGCACCGTCAGCGATGTGAAATGTAGGCACAGAGGACCTGCGGCGCCCCACCCCATGCCCTGCCTGGGCTGCTGGATGCCGCCTCCTGGTCAGAGCAGGAGGAAGGCAAATCTGGGCAGAGACGGGTGAGTCCTGCCGGGCCCATTGGGAGGGGCTCATTCCTCCTCACCAACGCATCAACTTCAGGTTCCAGATATGGCGGAGTTTCAGGATCCCTGGAGGAGAAGAGGAAAGCTTTCATGCCTCAACTTACCTTGTTCCGGGAAGCACCTTTTTCTGTCACCCCACTTCAGGGAATGAGGGACAAGGGTAAGCAGCACTACCATGTCCCAATGGCCCGAAGTGGCATCTTCTGGAACCTTGGGCCGGACTCCCAAGTTCTCACTGGCTCCTTGCTCTGTCCCACTCCCCATGTTTTATTAGTCACCATGTCTGGTCTGCCTACCTCCCCAATATATTTTGATGCTGCCTATTCTATACCTTCTCTCTCCAGTTTCACCACCACCACCTTAGTCCAGGCTACTGGAATGCTTTCCAGCAGTCGCCAACCTTTCGGACCTCACAGACCACCAGTGGTCCGTGGAGCACCGGTTGGCGACCACTGCGCCTCCTTCCGGCCCAGCTGGAGTGACTCAGGAGTTGAGCGTCAACTGTGAACCAGGAGGTCATGGTTCGATTCCCAGTCAAGGGCACATGCTCAGGTTGCAGGCTCAGTCCCCTGTGTAGGGCATGCAGGAGGCAGCCAATTGATGATTCTCTCACATCATTGATGTTCTATCTCTCTCGTCCTCTCTGAAATAAATACAAATATACACTGAGTAGCCAGATTATTATGATCTCTGAACATCATAATATTAGAGGCCTGGTGCATGAATTCGTGCATGGGTGGGGCCCGGCCAGCCTGGCCAGGAGGAGGGGACATGGGCGGTTGGCTGGCCTGCCTGCTGGTCAAACTCCTGGTGGAGGGGACAATTTGCATATTAGCCTTTTATTATATAGGATATACACTGAGTGGCCAGATTATTATGTGTTCAGAGGTCATAATAATCTGGCCACTCAGTGTGTGTATGTGTATGTGTGTGTGTGTATATATATACTTATATATATATGTATATATATATACATATATATAAGTATATATATATGTATATATATACATATATATATAAGTATATATATATGTGTGTGTGTGTGTGTGTGTATATATATATTTTTATTATTATTATTATTTTATTTTTTTAAAGCCTCCTGGAATCTGGCAGTGGCACTCACAGACCATTCTCTGCCCAGCAGCCAGGATGAGTTCTGAAAGGCTGATTTTACCAGGTGGTTGCCCCTGAGCTGTAGGAGAGTCTAACCTCCTGCATTCAGCAGTGAAAGCTCTGAACACCCCTCCACCCAGCCATCCAGGTTATTGCAGCCAAGCAAGTCCCTGTGAAGTCAGTAGGGCAGGAACTTGTAGGTGGGGAACCGGGCTCCCAAATAAGGTTGGCTGAAGGGTACAAACCCAGCCTGGGGCAAACCTGGAACCAGGATACAGGTCTCTCGGGTCTCTCAGCCCCTAACCCAGAGTTTCCTTGACGGGTCCTCGGATTTGTTCCCAAGACTCCAAGACTCTGTGGGACCTTCCACGATTTAGAAATCAGGTTCCACAGGCCTGCTGCAACAGAGTAAATGGTCAGACCTTGCCCTGTGGCCATTTCCTCGCTTCCTCGTTCCCTCCAAACTTCTGAGGCCCTCTCCAAATCACCTTCCCTGAGAAGATGCTGAAGGGGTCACACTGGGTCTGGATGTCCCGGAAACAGTAGTCCCAGAGCTCTGAAGAGCCCAGTGGGAAGTGAGTTTGTTCTGCTTCTGTTTGGCCCTTTCCGGGGTTCTCTCCCTGCCTCCCTGTGCCCAGCACACTGGCCCGTGTACCCCAGAGATGAGGGTCATCCATGCAGGACTGGTGATTGGAGACCGTGATGAGGGGCGTGGCTGGGCCGCGGTTCTCGATGAGCTCATACAGCACTTCCTTGTTGTGGACGGTGAGGCGGTTCATGCACTCTGGCGGGGAGAGAAAGAGCGTGGGGGTCTTGGCTTTCTCCCCGGAGGCCCAGGGCTTCCCCCCCCAGCCAAGCCCACTCACTGGTCCAGAAGCAGCTGTAGGTGCCCACCAGGCCCATGACGACACTGCTGGCCAGGGTCCAGGTGACCGGCGGCACGGCGGGGAACGGCCATTTCACATGAAGGGGC
The DNA here is from genome assembly GCF_951640355.1 of Cnephaeus nilssonii. Classification (NCBI taxonomy): domain Eukaryota; kingdom Metazoa; phylum Chordata; class Mammalia; order Chiroptera; family Vespertilionidae; genus Cnephaeus; species Cnephaeus nilssonii. Next base: position 121,770,213 of record NC_137071.1, on the reverse strand, counting down.
ATCCCCCCACACACACACACACTCCACCGCTCCCGGCGGCCCGGCCGTTCCCCTGCCCCGGGGCAGCCGGTGGGGTGTCCTCAACTGCCCCACAGCCGGGTCCCTAACCTGCCTACGCCAGCAACGCGCGCCGCGTCTCAGCGCGACAGGGGACTCGAACAAGGTCACCTCGCGGGGCGGGCCAGAGGCCGGCCGGCCCCCCTCGCCACCGACCAGCCCACCGTGATCAGGAGTCGGGGGTCGCGGTGAGGAACGACAGGAGTTGGAGCTGGAAACCGCGCCCCCACGCCCACCCGGGGAAAAGCGAAGCGGTCAAGACCCCACGTTCCGCCGCCGCCTGTCGCAAACGCGGGCCGCTTGACGGCAGCGGGGCCCCGCCCCCGGCCCCGCCCAGCCCAGCGCAGCCTCAGTGCCCGGCGCCCGCCTGCTGCGCGCTTTTGTCTCAATTCCCGCTCTTCCCCCCCCCCCCCCCAGAAAAATCGTGGGTTATACAGCGAGATTACCTGACACCACTCAAAGTCGGGGCTAGCGGAGCATTTCTACTTTAGTGTTTTCCCCCCTTTATTTTTATTGAGGTAGAATTCTTACAACATAAAATGAAACCATTTTATGGTATTTTATTTTTTTATTATTTTTAAAGTTTTATTATTTTTTATTTATTTTTTATTTCAGAGAGGAAGGGAGAGGGATAGAGAGATAGAAACATCAATGAGAATCATTGATTGGCCGCCTCCCGCACGCCCCCTACTGGGGGGTGTGGAGCCCGCAACCGGGCATGTGCCCTTGACCTGAATCAAACCTGGGACCCTTCAGTCCGCAGGCAGACACTCTATCCACTGAGCCAAACCACCTAGGGCTATGGTATTTTATAATATTTTATTTTTAAAAAAATATTTTTATTGACTTTTTACAGAAAGGAAGGGAGAGGGATAGAGAGTTAGAAACATCAATCAGCTGCCTCCTGCACACCCCCTACTGGGAATGTGTCCGCAACCAAGGTACATGCCCTTGACCGGAATCGAACCTGGGACCTTTCAGTCCACAGGCCAACGCTCTATCCACTGAGCCAAACCGATTAGGGCTATAATATTTTAAGTTGTATATTTTATATATACAACATACACGTTATTACATATGTGCTCCTACATAATTACAATATTACAGATACCTGTATACATGTATCTAATGTAATATGTGATATCACATATATGTAATATGTGATATAACATATAGTAATATGTGATATAACATATAGTATATGACTTGATACATTTGCAGTGTTGTCAACCACCACGTCTAACTAGTTCCAAAACATGATCACCCCCAAAGGAAAGCCCTGTACCCCTCAAGCGGTCTATCTTTTATTTTAAATCATTTTATTGATTTAAAATTTTTTTTCCCAACCTGCTCATCACCACCCCCAATCCTGGCAACGGCGACACTGTCCTGATGACCGCTCCACAACCAGCCAATGCAGACCCACCTCCTACCCTAGACGCCGCCGCCGGGAGTCCCCAAGTTGTTCCAACAGAGACAGGGCCGGCCCCCACGCGGTGCTGAGCTACCAGCTCTCGAATCCCCTTCTCTCGGGGGCAGTTCTCAGTCCGCTCTGTGCAGCCACAGTGGACCGGGCCGGAGGACGTGGAGAAAAAGCTCTCGCGCCCCTACGTCGGGCACGAGCTCCAGCCTTTGCATCTTCCCTCCCCAGATGCTGCCTGGGAAAGTCCAGGGGCTGAGCGCCTGGCCTGGGAGAATGCACCTAGGGGTTTGCACTCAGCATTTCGCCGCCCTCGGCACAGGCAACCATTCATTAACGAGCTGCTGTGGCTTGATCACTGTGACTCACAGGTCTGACATCTGCCCGCAGCCGGGGGCCTCCGCCCCGGCTCGGTCCCACGCCCGCAGCGGGAAGGCGGGGCCTGGTGGGAAAGTGGGCGGGCCGGTCCGCTGTCCGCAGGCCAGGCGCCCGCCCTACTTGCGGCCGCCTGGGCGGGGCAGGGACCAGGCCGGGCCGGGGCGTGGATGAGTTGGGTAGAACGATATCCTGTTCCTCTTCTCTCCGGTCCCTGTCAGGCAGCTGCTGCGATTCCGTGGGGTGTCTCGATCCGCTTACAGCCGAGGCAGGTGTGTAGCCAAGCTGGTCTGCGCAGGTATGGAAGCCCTCTGGGCAGAGGGAGGGACAAAGTTGGCCCCCACCCCAGAGGTGGGGGGTAGTGAGAGGGGAAGGGAACCCCAAGGCTAGGGCCCAAGGCCAAGTGTTGGGAGCCCAGGCTGGGCTTTGGGCTGAGGCCAGGTACAGTCAGTCACTCTGGTTCTTCTTGTCCTGGACCCTCCGGGGTGCCCCTGGCCCTACAGCCTCCAAGCCTGCCCTTGCCAGCCCAGGGCTGCCTAACACACACATCCATCCCAGAATAGGCACCAGGGCGGGAGACCCAAACTAGCATGAGTGACAGAGCAGGTGACAAGGGAGGAACAGGCACCATGCCCAGCCAGGAGAGTGGAGATATGCAGAGAAGCCGTGAGAGATGAACAGACAAGAGAGGCCAAGAAGCCCTAATCGGTTTGGCTCAGTGGATAGAGCGTAGGCCTTCGGACTGAAGGGTCCCAGGTTCGATTCCGGTCAAGGGCATGAACCTTGGTTGCGGGCACATCCCCAGTAGGGGGTGTGCAGGAGGCAGCTGATCAATGTTTCTCTCTCATCGATGTTTCTAACTCTCTATCCCTCTCCCTTCCTCTCTGTAAAAAATCAATAAAATATTTTTTTTTAAAAGAGAGAGGCCAAGAAAAACAGAAGCAGGAAGAGCCTGAGAGAGGCAGAAATTGAGCCCCAGCGGGGAGGTGACAGAGGAGAGCAGGCAGACAGAAGTAGAGGGACTGAGTGAGAGCCACATGGACAGGGTGGATCAAGGAGCTGAACCCGAAAGAGCAAAGTCTGGGTGAGTCTAGGACAAAAATACACCGAGACCCTCAGGAAGAAGAGGGCTGCAGCTGATGAGACGAACAAGAGGGGCTCACCAGTGACGTGGGGGATGGGAAAGGGGCCATCACACACTGCAGTGGGGTGATTGGTGTATCTGAGATCATTTTATGTTGAATATGTTCTTATTGATTTCAGAGCGGAAGGGGGAGGGAGAGATAGAAACATCAATGATGAGAATCATGGATCGGCTGCCTCCTGCACGCCCCCTACTGGGGATTGAGCCCACAACCCGGGCATGTGCCCTTGACCAGAATGGAACCTGGAACAATATGGATGGAGTTGACGCCACTCGCCTGGTTAAGAAGCTCAGTTCCATGCCATGTGTATTGTATCACCGTCCTTAGGACAATGCTTTATCCACTGAGCCAAACCGGCTAGGCCCTAGCCGCTAGGGCATAGCTGAATGAACAAAAAGCAGAAGCTCAAAAGACCCTAACTGTCGTTTTAAAAATCCATTTCTAACGCATTTATGAATTATAATGAAGGTAACTGTACACTTAAAAAAAAAATCTCAGAAGTGGAGAGAGAGAGAGATGGTGCTCGTAATGGTGGTGAAAAGCTGGGGTCAACCCTGAGGGTGAACCCTTGTGCACTGCTGCTGGGAATGGACGTTGGTGCGGCTGCTATGGAAGACAGCAGGGCGCTTCCTCAACCAACTAAGCAGAGTTCCCATGAGGCTCAGCAATTCCACTTCTGGGTACAGACCCACAAGGATGGAAAGGAGGAACCTGAAAGGTATCTGTTCTCCCATGTCCACAGCAGCATCGCTCACAGTGGCCAGAAGGTGGTCGCCACCCGAGTGTCCACTCGTAGAGGAAGGGATGAGCAGCACGTGGGCCAGCCATGCAGTGGAATGTGGGTCAGCCTTAACAAGGAGGGAGGTTTTGTCTATGGCCGTACCACCCTGAGCTCTCCTGATCTCGTCTGATCTTCTAAGCCAGTGGTCGGCAAACTGTGGCTCGTGAGCCACATGCGGCTCTTTGGCCTCTTGAGTGTGGCTCTTCCACAAAATATCACGGCCGGGGAGAGTCTATTTTGAAGAAGTGGTGTTAGAAGAAGTTTAAGTTTAAAAAATTTGGCTTTCAAGAGAAATTTCCATCGTTGTGCTGTTGATATTTGGCTCTGTTGACTAATGAGTTTGCCAACCACTGAGCTAAGCAGGGTCAGGCCTGGTTAGTAGATGGATGGGAGACCACCTGGGAATACTGGGTGCTGTGGGCTTAAAAAAAAAAAAAAGGCCCTGGCCGGTGTGGCTCAGTTGGTTGAACATCGTCCTGTGCACCAAAAGGTTGCTGGTTAGATTCCTGGTCAGGGCACATGCCTATGTTGCAGGTTGGGGAGGCAACCAATTGATGTTTCTCTCTCACATCAATATTTCTGTCTCTCTCTCTCTCCTTCTCCCTTCCTCTCTCTAAGATGAACCTTGAGGACATTATACTACGTGAAATAAGCCAGACACAAAAGGACACTGATTCCATTCTGTGAGGTCCCTGGAGTAGTGAAGCTCAGAGAGTCAGAAAGGAGGGTGGCTGGTGCCAGGGCTCTGGAGGGGAAATGGGGGGTTAGTGTTTAATGTGGACAGAGTTTCCGTTTAGAAGATGAAGCTCAGTTCCATGCCATGTGTATTTTATCACCATGAAGAGAGTGAGGCTGAGCCATGTGCCCACATCAAAGGTGTCCACAGAGAGAAGAGGCAGCCGTCTTCGAGGCTGGCAGCTCTGGGGGCTGGTGCTGGGCAGCAGGGTGAGCATCCCCTTCTCTGTCCATAACCAGGTCCTTCTGAAGCCACAAGCAGGCCCAGCTGGGCCGCCGCCGCCTTGGGTTCCTGCAGGGGGCGCCACCAGCCCAAACACAGCCATGCGCCGCCCAGCTGCGCTCCTGCTCCTGGTGGGGGTGGCCCAGGCCTTTCGCATCTGTGCCTTCAACGCCCAGAGGCTGACGCTTGGCAAGGTGGCCAGGGAGGACGTGATGGACCCCTTAGTTCGGGTAGGTTTGTCACTGTAGGGAAGCTGCACTCCTGAGGACCAGGAGCCAAAGCCCCCACCCAGCCCTACCTGACCCGGGGCATGTCCCAGAGAAGGGGACATGGAGAAAGCCCAGCCAGCGTGGCTCAGTGGTTGAGCGTTGACCTATGAACCAGGAGGTCATGGTTTGATTCCCGGTCAAGTCACATGCCTGGGTTGCCGGCTCGATCCCCGGTGGAGGTCATGAAGGAGGCCAGCCAATCAATGACTCTCTCATCATTGATGTTTCTGTCTCTCTGTCCCTCTCCCTTCCTCTCTGAAGTCAATAAAAACAGACATTTTAAAAAGGGACATCAAGAAACACGGGTGCAGAGACATGGAGCACATTCCTCCCGTCACTGGCCTGAGTCTCTTCCTCTGTAAAATGGGTGCAGTGATGGTGGCGACGGCACTCAGCTTTCTCCCAGGTCTTTTTGTTTGTTTGTTTAATATACACTGAGTGGCCAGATTATTATGATCTCTGAACGCATAATAATCTGGCCACTCAGTGTATATCCTATATAATAAAAGGCTAATATGCAAATTGTCCCCTTGACCAGGAGTTCGACCAGCAGGCAGGCCAGCCAACCGTCCATGTCTCCTCCCCCTGGCCAGGCTGGCCAGACCCCACCCATGCACGAATTCATGCACCGGGCCTCTAATATATATATACACACTGAGTGGCCAGATTATTATGTGTTCAGAGATCATAATAATCTGGCCACTCAGTGTATTTTTATTGATTTCAGAGAGGAAGGGAGAGGAAGAGAGAGAGAAACATCAATGATGAGAGAGAATCATTGATTGGCTGCCTCCTGCATGCCCCACACTGAGGATTGAGCCCGCAACCGGGCGTGTGCCCTGATCGATTGAACCATGACCTCCTGGTTCATAGGTTGACGCTCAACCATTGAGCCATTGAGGCACGCGGGCCGGGCCCACCCAGGTCTTTTCTGGGCCCACTTCTGTGGGCCACAGCCAGCACACCGTGCCACTCTTGCCCACATCAGTGGCCAGTGCCAGTTTCTCAGGGGCTCCACCCCTCCTGGGGCAGCTGGCACTGAGTGGGGCCGGCCTTGCTGGTGTCCTGCAGATCCTGGCTCGCTGTGACATCACGGTGCTGCAGGAGCTGGTGGACTCTTCTGGCAGCGCCCTCTACCTCCTGCTCCGAGAACTCAACCGGTGAGCTGGGCTCTGGGGGGTCTAATCCGGGGCCCCCTGGAACCTCAGGGTCCCTGACCCTGGGCTCCTCTTTCCTGGCAGATTTGATAACTCCGGGCCCTACAGCTCCCTGAGCAGCCCCTTCCTGGGGCGCAGCACATACGTGGAGAAGTATGTGTACATCTACAGGTAAGTACACACGGCGGCCAGGGCGGACTTGGCACTTGGCCCGCTGTGAGATGGCTGAGTAGTCCCAGACCCCTTCCTCCCAGGGCAGCCCTCACCTTCTCTCACTCTTTTTCTCCTCGGCCCTTTCATTCTGGGCTCTGCCTCTCCTCTAGCCTTGCCAGCTTCAGTGTTCACCTGCCCCTGCAGCAGGCCTAATCCATGCACAGATGTCAGGCACCTCTGCCTCTCCCCTGGAAGCCACTGGGGCTCAGGGCGTGTCTTGCCCCATTTGGGAGTGGCTGACTGCAGCTTCTGGGAAGAGGCTCAGACAGGGCCTGTCGTGGGCCTCCAATGGACACGGGTTCCAGAAACAGCCCTCAGATCCTGGGAGGACAGCCTCGGGGAGCCCTTTGTGGTCAGGATCGAGAGGGCAAGGGGACTGCCAGGGAAGGAGACCTATTTTTTTTCTTAATCTATAATAATAAAAACATAATGTGTAAATCAACCGAACAGAGAAACAACTGTCCGGACGACCACACTATGACACATATTGGTGCCCGGCCAGCCAAGGTGGGTGTGATGCGATTGGTCAGGGGGCCCTGCCATCGCCCCATGATTGCCCCGCAGCCGGAGGTCCAGGCCACCGGCCAGCGGGGCAATCGATTGTAGAGCCCCAGCCGGGTGGGCAGGGCCTCCCTCTGCGGGGCAATCGATCACGGGGCTCCCACACTGAGAGAGGGCTCAGGCCGGGCTGAGGGACCCCCACCCCCTCGAGTGCATGATTTTCATGCACCGGGCCTCTAGTATTGTTATATGTTTTTATTGATTTCAGAGAGAGGAAGGGAGAGGGAGAGATAGAAACATCAATAATGAGAGAGAATCACTCATTGGCTGCCTCTTGCATGCCCCACACTGGGGATGGAGCCCACAACCCAGGCATGTGCCCTGACCGGGAATCGAACCGTGACCTCCTGGTTCATAGGTCGATGCTCAACCACTGAGCAACACCGGCGGAGCACCTATTTCTTTATATAGATAGAAGTATATAATGTCTAGAATTCACTCCAAAATAATGGGGGAGCCCGGCTGGCATGGCTCAGCAGTTGAGCATCGACCTATGAACCAGGAGGCCACAGTTCGATTCCAGGTCAGGGCACATGCCCTGGTTGTGTGCTCTATCCCCAGTAGGGGGCATGCAGGAGGCAGCCAATCAATGATTCTCTCTCATCATTGATGTTTCTCTGTCCCTCTCCCTTCCTCTCTGAAATCAATAAAAATATATTTTTAAAAAGAAATAATAATAGAGGAACAATGTCCACACAGGAATGCTCATAGCAGCATCAGTCATAACACCTCAAAGTGGAAATGACCCGTGTCCATCAGCTGATGGCTGGACAAATAAAAGGCGGTCTCTCTCTCCAACAGAATATGATTCAGCCATAAGAGGGAATGAACTACTGGCCCATGCTCCAACATGGGTGAACCGTGGAGACGATGCTAAGGGCAAGAAGCCAGATACAGAAGACCACATATTATTTATTAATTTATTTTAAAATCTATTTTATTGATTTCTTTACAGAGAGGAAGGGAGAGGGATAGATACAGAGTTAGAAACATCGATGAGAGAGAAACATCGATCAGCTGCCTCCTGCACACTCCCCACTGGGGATGTGCCTGCAACCAAGGTACATGCCCTTGACCGGAATCGAACCTGGGACCCTTCAGTCCGCAGGCTGACGCTCTATCCACTGAGCCAAACCGGTTAGAGCCACATATTATTTTTTAAAACGATCTTTTTATTGAGTTTAGAGAGAGAGGTAGGGAGAAGGAGACAAAGAGAAACATCAATCAGTTGCCTCCTGCACGCCCCATACTGGGGATTGAGCCCTAAACCCAGGCATGTGCCCTGATCAGGAATCAAACCAGCAACCTCCTGGTACATGGGATGATGGTCAACCACTGAGCCACACTGGCCAGGGCAAGATCACATATGACTTGATTACATTCACACGGAATGTCCAGAATTGGCAAATCCAGAGACAGAAAAGAGATGAGTGGCTGCCAGGGGTTCCGCGGGTGGAGAATGGTTAAGTGGATGCTAATGGATACCGTTTCTTTTGGGGATGATAACAGTGTTCAAAAACTGATTGTGGTGAGGGTTCTACAGCCTTGTGAGTGTAACAAACGCCACTGGAATTTTATGGCATGTGACTTTTTTCAAAGATATTTTATTGATTTCAGAGAGGAAGGGAGAGGGAGAAATAGAAACATCAATCATGAGAGAGAGTCATTGATCCGCTGCCTCCTTCACGCCCCCTACTGGGAATTGAGCCCTCCACCACGAATCCAACCGGGACCTGGGTCATAGGTCAACGCTCAACCACTCAGCCACACCGGCCGGGCTTATGGTTTGTGAATTTTCTCTCAATAAAATTCTAGGGAAAAGGCTAGGAAGAGAGAGAGAGAGAGGAAAAAAAAAAAAGGCTGGGGAGGCTGTGCCCATGTGGAACAGAGCTGCTGGCGGAGCCCCCTCCCTGGGTGCCAGCTCTGATGTGGCACTTGCAAACCAGAATCAGTGATGTGGGGACACTGCTTCTCATCCCTCGGTCCCCCAGGACACACAAGATGCAGATCCAGGATTCCTACGTGTACGATGACAAGGATGACCTCTTTACCCGGGAGCCCTTTCTGGCCAAGTTCACTTTGCCCAGCAAGGGTAAGAGGGGAAGAAGGCTGGCCTGCTGTGGGGCAGCGGGAAGTGGGGGGGGCGGCTGGCTGGCTCTGCTGGGGGCTCGGTCACCCAGAGGGGGCTGCGTGGAGAAGAGCCAGGAGTGGGTGGAAGCCCTCTATCCCTGGGGCCTTGCAGACCTTCCCAGCTTGGTGTTGGTCCCCCTACACACCACTCCGAAGGCCGTGGAGCAGGAGCTGAATGCCCTGTATGATGTGTTTCTGGATGCCTCCCGGCGCTGGAAGGGCGAGGTAGGGCCGGGCAGGTGGCGTGGGAGAGAGGGGGACCGGATGGCGTGGAGGCCTGACACAACAGCTGCGCCCTCTCCAGGACATCATCCTGCTGGGGGACTTCAATGCCGACTGTGGTTCACTCGCCAAAAAGCGCCTGGGGGAGCTGGTGCTGCGCACTCAGGCTGACTTCTACTGGGCGATCGCCGACGGCGAGGACACCACGGTGCGCGCCAGCACCCACTGTGCCTATGACCGCATCGTGCTGCACGGGGAGCGCTGCCGGAGGCTGCTGCAGGCGGCCTCGGCCTTCAATTTCCCCCAGAGCTTCCGGCTCACCGAGGAGGAGGTAAACCGAGGCAGCGGGGATGGCCACGGGGAAGTCCCTTGGGCCTGACACTGTCTTTCTGTCCGCCCCAGGCCCTCAACGTCAGTGACCACTACCCCGTGGAGGTGGAGCTGAGGCTGAGCCTGAGCCGGGCGGGGCACGGGACCCGGCCCCTCAGCCTGGCAGCTCTGTTGCTGTCCCCGCTGCTGCTACTGCTGCTCCTGCCCCCACAGCTGGGCCTGGGGGCCTGAGCCTCACCCACCCTGGTGGCTGCTGCCCGCGGATGTGATGACTGACTACACTGCCCTTAGGACTCAAACCCCAGCCTCTCCAGGCTCTCTGCCCTGGGGCCAAAGTGACTGCTGAAGGGCTTCAACTGCAGCCCAGCCTGGCCCTGCCCAGCCCTGCCCCGCCCTGTCCTGTCCCGTCCTGCCCTGCCCTGTCCTGTCCTGCCCAGCCAGGCCCTGCCCAATCCTACCCAACCCAGCCCTGCCCCGTCCTGCCCAACCCAGCCCTGCTCTGTCTTGCCCAACCTGGTCCTACCCAGCCCTGCCCTATTGGCCTGCAACCCTCTGCCTTTTCTTTGGTTTGGCTTGTGTTCTTTTGCTGGGCCGGTGCCTGGCATGAGAATGTGTAAGAGGAAGGCAGGGGCCCCGAGGCTGGGGGAGGGGAAAGGGGCGTAGAAAAGGGAATCACAACATATGAAAAATTATGACAAAAAGGAAACACATACAAACTGAGAACGAAAAGCTAGATAGGAGGGACACTACATGCGTGGAACAGATATGTCACTGGGCCACCTGTATTGTACATGGGATGCACGTGAATTCGCGTGAAGATCCCAATAGATACAAAAAATGGAGATAAGCCGTTCACACAGACACACACACACACACACACACACACACACACACACACACACACACGAAAAAAATGGCAGATGCATTGGAACTCGTGTGATCTAATGAAAATAGCTGCAAACACACCCAACGTCTGTGGCGAAGCCCATGAGGTGCCCTCAGTCCACGTTGGCACATTCATAGGGTGTGGCCCCAGGCAGAGTGGTTACCAAGGCTACGGATGCACAGAACATATAGGAACTGGCTGTCATGTAATGACAAAAATTAACTAAGAAATTCTGTTTTGTAAGCATGATGTTTGCTTTGTGGAGCAGTTGTATTAAATGATGGTCACTGTGTCCCTATGTTACACGCCCACAAATGGAACACGCAGGTTTCCTTGGGGTGTGTTAGGACAGTCCCTCAGTCAGTGTGGGAGGGCGTACACAGGTGGCCTGCAAAGGACATGAAGTCAGAGAGGGAACAGAGCTCAGTAAAAGCTGCTAGTGCCCTGGCTGGGTAGCTCAGTGGGTTAGAGCATCATCCTGATAGGCCAAGGTTGCAGGTTTGATCCCCAGTCAGGGCACATACAGGAATCAACCAATGAATGCATAATTAAGTGGAACAGTAAATCAAGGTTTCTCTCTCTCTAAAATCAATAAAAAATTTTTAAAAACAGCCCGGTTGGTGTGGCGCAGTGGGTGAGCTTCAACCTATGAACCAGGAGGTCACAGTTCGATTCCCGCTCAGGGCACATGCCCGGGTTGTGGGCTCAATCCCCAATGTGGGGCGTGCAGGAGGCAGCCAATCAATGGTTCTCTCTCATCATTGATGTTTCTATTTCTCCTTTCCTCTCTGAAATCAATAATATATATATATATATATATATATATATATATATATATATATATATATATATTTAAAGAGTGGAGCAAGATATTCATGATGGTGCTCGTAATGGTGGTGAAAAGCTGGGGTCAACCCTGAGGCTGAACCCTTGTGCACTGCTGCTGGGAATGGACGTTGGTGCGGCTGCTATGGAAGACAGCAGGGCGCTTCCTCAACCAACTAAGCAGAGTTCCCATGAGGCTCAGCAATTCCACTTCTGGGTACAGACCCACAAGGATGGAAAGGAGGAACCTGAAAGGTATCTGTTCTCCCATGTCCACAGCAGCATCGCTCACAGTAGCCAGAAGGGGGTCGCCACCCGAGTGTCCACTCCTAGAGGAAGGGATGAGCAGCACGTGGGCCAGCCATGCAGTGGAATGTGGGTCAGCCTTAACAAGGAGGGAGGTTTTGTCTATGGCCGTACCGCCCTGAGCTCTCCTGATCTCCTCTGACCTTCTGAGCTAAGCAGGGTCAGGCCTGGTTAGTAGTTGGATGGGAGACCACCTGGGAATACTGGGTGCTGTGGGCTTAACACGTTAAGCGCCCAGCCTGTTTTGTCTTCTGGACAGAAAGTATAGTGTCAGTCACCGGTGACTGACTGGGCGCTTAACGTGTTAAAAAAAAAAAAAAGGAGCCCTAACTGGTTTGCCTCAGTGGCTAGAGCGTCGGCCTGCAGACTCAAGGGTCCCAGGTTCAATTCCAGTCAAGGGCATGTACCTTGGTTGCAGGCACATTCCCAGTAGGGAGTGTGCAGGAGGCAGCTGATCGATGTTTCTCTCTCATCGATGTTTCTAACTCTCTATCCCTCTCCCTTCCTCTCTGTAAAAAAAAAAAATCAATAAAAAATATTTTTTAAAAAGGAGGGACATTTTGACACACATTACAAAATGGATGAACCTTGAGGACATTATGCTACATGAAATAAGCCAGACACTGATTCCATTCTGTGAGGTCCCTGGAGTAGTGAAGCTCAGAGAGACAGAAAGGAGGGTGGCTGGTGCCAGGGCTCTGGAGGGGAAATGGGGGGTTAGTGTTTAATGTGGACAGAGTTTCCGTTTAGATTCTAGGTTGAGAACCACTGGCAGGGTCGCCTAAGACCATCGGAAAACACAGATATTTACATTCCGATTCATAACAGTAGCAAAATTACAGTTATGAAGTAGCAACGAAAATAATTTTATGGTTGGGGGTCACCACCACATGAGGAACTGTATTAAAGGGTCGCGGCATTAGAAGATGAAAAAGTCCTGGGTTTGGATGGTGGTGATGGTTGCACAATATGGATGTATTTGACGCCACTCACCTGGTTAAGAAGCTCAGTTCCATGCCATGTGTATTTTATCACCATGAAGAGAGTGAGGCTGCCGAAACCGGTTTGGCTCAGTGGATAGAGCGTCGGCCTGCGGACTGAAAGGTCCCAGGTTCGATTCCAGTCAAGGGCATGTGCCTTGGTTGCAGGCACATCCCCAGTGGGGGTTGTGCAAGAGGCAGCTGATCGATGTTTCTCTATCATCGATGTTTCTGGCTCTCTATCCCTCTCTCTTCCTCTCTGTAAAAAATCAATAAAAATATATTAAAAAAAAAGAGAGAGAGAGTGAGGCCGAGCCATGTGCCCACATCAAAGGTGTCCACAGAGAGAAGAGGCAGCCGTCTTCGAGGCTGGCAGCTCTGGGGGCTGGTGCTGGGCAGCAGGGTGAGCATCCCCTTCTCTGTCCATAACCAGGTCCTTCTGAAGCCACAAGCAGGCCCAGCTGGGCCGCCGCCGCCGCCTTGGGTTCCTGCAGGGGGCGCCACCAGCCCAAACACAGCCATGCGCCGCCCAGCTGCGCTCCTGCTCCTGGTGGGGGCGGCCCAGGCCTTTCGCATCTGTGCCTTCAACGCCCAGAGGCTGACGCTTGGCAAGGTGGCCAGGGAGGACGTGATGGACCCCTTAGTTCGGGTAGGTTCATCACTGCAGGGAAGCTGCACTCCTGAGGACCAGGAGCCAAAGCCCCCACCCAGCCCTACCTGACCCGGGGCGTGTCCCTGAGAAGGGGACATCAAGGGACACGGGTGCAGAGACATGGAGCAAGTTCCTCCCATCATTGGCCTGAGACTCTTCCTCTGTGCAATGGGTGCAGTGTGGGTGGGGACAGCACCGTTTTCTCCCCGATGTTTTTGTTTTCTAATATATTTTTTATTGATTTCAGAGAGGAAGGGAGAGAAACATCAATGATGAGAATCATTGATTGGCTGCCTCCTGGACGCCCCCACTGGGGATGGAGCCCACAACCCGGGTATGCACCCTTGACTGGAATCGAACCTGGGACCTTTCAGTCCACAGGCCAAAGCTCTATCCACCGAGCCAAACCAGCCAGGGCCCAGGTCTTTTATTATTTTTATTTGGAATAATTTTATTGATTTTTTTACAGAGAGGAAGGGAGAGGGATAGAGTTAGAAACATCGATGAGAGAGAAACATCGATCAGCTGCCTCCTGCACTCCCCACTGGGGATGTGCCAGCAACCAAGGTACATGCCCTTGACCGGAATCGAACCCGGGACCCTTGAATCCGGGGGCCGACACTCTATCCACTGAGCCAAACCGGAATCGAACCCGGGACCCTTGAGTCCGGGGGCCGACACTCTATCCACTGAGCCAAACCGGTTAGGGCCCAGGTCTTTTTTTAAAATATATTTTTATTGATTTCCGAGAGGGAGAATTGATAGAAACATCGAGAATCATTGATAGGCTGCCTCCTGCACATCCCCCACTGGGGATTGAGCCAGTAACCTGGGCATGTGCCCTTGACCAGAATCAAACACAGGAGTCTTCAGTCTGCAGGCCAACACTCTATCCACTGAGCCACACCGGCTAGGGTTCCCACGTCTTTTCTACTCCCACTGCTCTGCGGGCCGTCAGCATACCATGCCACTATTGCCCCTCAGTGGCCAGTGTTTCTCAGGGACTCCACCCCCCTCCTGGGCTGGCCTTCCTGGTATCTTGCAGATCCTGTGTGCAGCCCCTGGGAGAGTAGTTACCAAGGCTATAGATGCAGAAAATACATGAGCCAGCTCTCATGTAATAGTTGCAACTGTAATAAGTTCTGAACTTAAGCATGTTTCCTTTGTGACAGCTGTGAAGGTGTGAACAGGACACGAATCAACTCCAGGACTGCTACTACATTTTCCAGAGAACAGAGCACAGTAAAAACAGCTAGTGCCCTGGCCAGGGGTTAGAGTATCATCCCAATATGCCAACATTGTGGGTTTGATAGGCGGCCAGGGCACCTGTAAGAATCAACCAGTGAACGCTTACATGAGTAGAGCAACTAACTGATCTGCCTCTTAAAAAGTCAATAGAAAATTAGAACAGCTAGCAAGACATTAGGGGCAAGTTCAAGTTGAGGTCATGTTTGTGGTCTGGGACTGCACACTATTTGCCCAAAGGTCAGCTCTTGCCAGCCCCTGTGGCACATTTCAAAGGGTTCCCAGAGGCTCCCCCATCCCCCATGAATCCAGATGCAAAGACATGGATGGAAAGTTGATTTATTGGTTGGGTGTAAGGTGGGGGCAGCACTGAGACTCTCACGAGTGCAGGGCTCGCCATTTGTCCAGGGGACCACGATTAGGGATGTATTTGACCCCACAGCCATCTGGGATGAGGCGCTTCTCGGCCACCATGTCTTCAAACTCATCCGCATTAAACTTAGTAAAGCCCCACTTCTTGGAGATGTGGATCTGGGGAAAAAAAAACAAAGAATTGAGTCTACATATTGGGGGATCTGGGCAAGGAAAGGAGGGACCAAAGGTTACCGCACTTCTTACCTTCTGGCGGCCAGGGAACTTGAACTTGGCTCTGCGTAGGGCCTCAATCACATGCTCCTTGTTCTGCAGCTTGGTGCGGATGGACATGATGACTTGGCCAATGTGGACTCTGGCCACTGTGCCTTGGGGCTTTCCAAAGGCACCCCGCATCCCCGTTTGGAGCCTAGATTGGGGGCAGCATGAGTTCAGACACGAGTGTCCACCGGAAAGGGCTGTATCCAAGGTCCCTTATGGCAACCCATACTAGCAACAGGTTGCGTACACTACCAAGGATGCTGCTGTTTGCAGCCATTGCACACCAGGCCCCCACGGGGAAAAGAGCATGGTCGGCTTAATTGGCTGCAGTGAACCCCAAAACAGACTCAAACAGAATCTTTGCTAAGGTGCCCCCCCCCACCCCCGGGCTCATCTGAAAGCCCTTCAATGTGCAACTGCCCTAGCAACGTGCTTGCTGGCAGATGGCTGTCATCAGGCTCAAAGCTGCTTCCTCCACCTGCTGCCCAGAGGCTAAGCCCTAGTCATGATGCCCTTTTTGCCTCTGCTCATCTGAAGAGTAGCAGAAAAATGCGTGCCCATATCTTGCCAGCAATTAGGCTGGCTTTGCCATGGACGGTTGAGTGGGGCCATCTCTTTGCTCTACTACTATAATCAAGCTCAACAGAGACCCTCAAACTCACCTGTCAGCCCCAGCACAGGACAACATCTTGTTGATGCGGATGACATGGAAGGGGTGGAGCCGCACTCGGATGTGAAAGCCATCTTTGCCACAACTTTTCACCATGTACTTGTTGGCACAAATACGGGCAGCCTCCAGGGCTAGATGGGGGGGGGGGGGGGGAGGAAGGCAGCAGAGTAAGGATGGCACAGAAGCATCATCATAGCTCACAATTGGGTGTTCATGACTAAGGAACTGGTAATTCCAGTCCAGTGAGCTGCGGATTTGGCTGGGGGAGCACGTAGGAATAGGTGCGACTAACCAGGAATCCCGCATCTCACCTTCGGAGGAGAGCTGCTCATATTCGTCTGACACCATGTGGCCACAGAGTGGGAACTCATCCACTTTCGCCTTCTTCCGCCCCAGGTCAAAGATGCGGATCTTGGCATCTGAAAAAAGCCTGGGGTCAGTTGTGTGTGGGGTGCCCTCAGCAACGGAGTCAGCGCAGCCAAACCAGTTGGGGAGCTTTTCTGCAACTTACCAGGGACACCTCGGCAGAAGCGAGACTTTGGGTACGGCTTGTTCTTACAATACCGGTAACTGCGGGGAGGGGGAGGGAGAAACCCAGGTTTGCAGGGATTCACAAGTTAACTGGTCAATAGGCACTTCAGCGCTCCCTCCACGACCAAAGGAGGGGATGGCACAAGCCAATCTGTAAGCTACCTCCGTGTCTGGCGTGGCGCTAAAGCAAGACACAGTCACATCTAGGCGGCCAAAAGTTAAGAGGACAACCATGTAGGCAAAAATCTTTCTTGACCCCTTACTGGGTTTCCAACTTCTCACAGGGCCAATCCTTTGAAACAGACTTTCCCAGTTAAAAAAACACCTCTCACTTCCAGGCGCTGTGTACTACATATTTGCTGCATAAAAGCAGCACAGTTCATACTGTCCACCCTAGACTTTTGGGCACGTGGCATTTGGCCTCCAAGCCATGTGAACGACTCCCAACGCCCTCTGCAGGCCACACAAGACTTGAGCTCTCTGGACACGCAGCCCGGAAATAAGAAGGGCAAGGCACACAAAGGCCCAGAAGGCATTGAGCCTCAAAAGGCGGCGAATTTCCAGGACAAAAGGCGGGATGCAAGGCGGACGCCGCTTCCAGCCTGAAACTGGCTCGGAAATGCAGGAAAGGATCAATACAAAACCCCAACAAAACTGTGAGAGCGGCATCAAGTTTTAAGTGAAAGAACCACATGATCTAAACGAAGACCTAAAGCGATCCGGAAGGTATAGGGGAGAACGAGGGAGTCCATTCCCAAAATAGGAAAAGCTGGGTGTACTAGAGAGGTTCCACCCCCACGATTGCCTTAAGTAGCCAAATGCACCTATTCCTCTTCCCAGCAGCGAAATTACATGGATTCAATACTCACCACCGGGCGGGGCGGCGACCCATGGCGACACCAGGATCTTCAGTGGCTACAATGAAACAGAAAAAGTCAGAACAGAAGACGATAACAAGGTTCCAACCACGGGAGGGAAACGGCAAGGGCACGGCGGGAATCTGCACCCGTCACTACTCACCACGCCGAAGGGAAAGAGACGCTCCCACGCCTGCGCATGCTTTATATAGGCCGCCTCTCTTCGCGCGCAGGAACCATAGAGTCCTCGCGAGGGCGGGTGGACTTTCTATCAGGCTTGCAAGACCATAGACGCGATGGCCTTCTGCGCCTGCGTGCAGGCCGCCGGGTTCATGCGCAGAACGGGAAAGAGGAGGGGCGCCTGACCGCAGTGGACGGCTAGCGAATGGGGGCTAGCCACATCAGCAGGGGAAAGCCTTTTCCAACTGGCCATCTTGGGCGTAGAACTCGGCCCGAGGCTTTGCTGTAACTATGAAAAACTTTTGTCCTTTTTTTTTTTAAACTTTTGTTTTTGTTGAAAAAGGGGAAATACCCCCGAGTGGGGCTCACAGCGCCTGCGCGCTTGTTCCTAGGATTCACTTTGCCCGTGACACGCTCTCTGTGCCTACCTCTGGGCTTCAGGGCCCGCAGGGGACGCGCCATGCTGGAGCCTCGGCTTACATTCCTTTGTCGATAGGGAGGCCGGAGGCCGAGGCACGCCCCCACTCCCCGCGATAACCTAAAAGTCCGCAGCCTGTGAAGGCCGATGACGATTCTCCACCGAAATCCAGGTTCCAGGAGGCCCCGTAAGCACCGTTGGGTCCTCCCTGCCCACCCTCTTGGGGCGGAGAAAAGAGACGCTGTGCTCCTGATGCAGAAGAGGAGAAAGAGGGCTGCGATGCCTTATGGCAAAGGGCGCGGTCACTCTGTCTCCGGCCCCATCCAGTCCAGGCCTCTGAGAGCAGCGGCCACCCTCCCAGGGCCCAGAATGTGCCCCCACCCCCAAACACACACACACACACTCCTTACCAAGTCCCACCATGTTCCAATGCCGCCTGAGTGTGTGTGGGCGGCTCTCCATAAGCATTGTTTCAGTCTGGCCAGCGTGGGTCAGTGGTTGAGCATAGACCTATGAACCAGGAGTCACAGGATGGATTCCCGGCCTGGGCACATGCCTGGGTTGTGGGCTCAATACCCAGTGTGGGGCGTGCAAGCGGCAGCTGGTCAATGATACTCTCTCATCATTGATGTTTCTCTCTCTCCTTCTCCCTTCCTCTCTAACATCAATAAAAAAATAAAAATAATAAAGCATGGATTTGCCCCCCACCCCAGGAGCCCAATAAGCCAGGGAGAGGTGGGCAGAGCTGGAGACTGTCAATCAGGAATGTGCTATCCACCAGACGTGTCTGTCCAAGCTTCTGGAAGGCGAGAAGTAACAATATTCTTAGTGTTACTTGACCGAGGGAGGGAATCCTGCTCAAGCATACCTGCTCTTCTCAGGGATAACCTGGCACTGTAGTAAATGGCTTGGAAAGATGGTGGTTTTGTTTTTTTTTTTTAGGGCAAAAAGGCTGGAATGTGAGGTCTGATCAAATAATTGAATCGATACCCCCTCCCCTGGGAACTGACAACCGACATTCCCTTTTGCTCCTTAGACCACGTTCCACTTGCTAAGACCAGTATCCTTCTCCGGACCTTCCCAGGATCCGGACCCGCCCAGAGAATTCCCAGCCGAAAAAGCCCACCTAGAATCCTTTAAAACCTCTGACTCGCCATCCCTGGGTGCTGGTGCCATCTGGTTTTCCAGATGACCTAATAAATTCATAATTCTTTTTTTTTTTTATTTGATTGATTTTTTACAGAGAGGAAGAGAGAGGGATAGAGAGTTAGAAACATCGATGAGAGAGAGACATCGATCAGCTGCCTCCTGCACATTCCCCACTGGGGATGTGCCCGCAACCAAGGTACATGCCCTTGACCGGAATCGAACCTGGGACCTTACAGTCCGAAGGCCGACGCTCTATCCACTGAGCCAAACAGGTCTTGGCTAAATTCATAATTCTTTACCCCCTTTGGCCTCCTGTGTGCCTCCTTTGGCGACCCTAACAGTGTGCTCGTCCAACAGTGGTGCAGAGACCTTCCCAGGGGACCCAGCCCTTCCATCCAGGGGCTCTGGGTCTGGCAACTGGGGTAGAGTCTGTGACCCTGTTCTGTGACAACTGCAGTCAGGTGTTTGGCTCCCAGGCCTAGAGCTGTGGTCGGCAGACTGCGGCTCGTGAGCCACATGCGGCTCTTTGGCCCCTTGAGTGTGGCTCTTCCACCAAATACCACGGCCTGGGCGAGTCTATTTGGAAGAAGTGGCGTTAGAAGAAGTTTAAGTTTAAAAAATTGGGCTCTCCAAAGAAATTTCAATCGTTGTCCTGTTGATATTTGGCTCTGTTGACGAATGAGTTTGCCGACCACTGGTCTAGAGCATTTCGGGCTGTAGAATGCTGCCTATTTTCCAGAGACACTGTGGTCTTTCCAGAGCTTTTCAAAGACACCTGTTTCTCGCCTCTAATGGCTCTCAATGCCTCACTGAAAGCAGGTGCTTCCAGGCCTTTGTGGAACACGGTTTCGGAGTGGAGTGTGTCAGGTGGAATGTGAGAAATCTACTCCCAAATTCCTCTCTCCCTGAGCCTTGGGATTCCCCTCCTCCACCACTTGCCAGGACAGCTGGTATCAAAACCCATGAACATCAGGCCACCAGTGTGTCCAAGTACAGTCAGCCAACAAAGTGAGATGCTGGACTTCTCACCAGCTGTATGCACTAACGTTCAAACTGGAATTCTAGTAAGGGCACCCCTATCAGTGAATCCGGCCCCAGTTGAATGTTATAGCTCACCTCCTTAGTCTAACACCCTGAAAATACACTCCCACAAGTGTTCGATTGGGTTTAGCTGTTAGATATCAATCAAGTCATGGAAATATTTATTATGTATTTATTTTTAATATATTTTTTTTAATTTGGGAATAATGGGGGCCAGGCGGGAGCCCACCTCTAGTGGGAGGACTACGTCTTGCTTTGGCCTTGCCGTCCCTTTTATTCACGTTTGGGATACATCTATTGCCCTTAGGCAGGTAATTCCAGTAACAGGCAGATTATTATTTTTTTTAAATATATTTTATTGCTTTTTTACAGAGAGGAAGAGAGAGGGATAGAGAGTTAGAAACATCGATGAGAAAGAAACATCGATCAGCTGCCTCTTGCACACCCCCTACTGTGGATGTGCCCGCAACCAAGGTACATGCCCTTGACTGGAATCGAACCTGGGACCCTTGAGTCCGCAGGCCGACGCTCTATCCACTGAGCCAAACCGGTTTCGGCCAGGCAGATTATTTTATCAGTAAGGATTTACATGATTATTTGGTGGGGAAGTTGCCTCAGTTACCATTGTCTTAATTAGATAGTTAATATGTTTTTATTGATTTTTTTTTAGAGAGAGGAAGGGAGATGGATAGAGAGAGAAACATCAATGAGAGAGAGGGATGTCATTGATCAGCTGCCTCCTGCATGCTTTCCTTTGGGGATCAGGCCCACAACCCCAGGCATGTGCCCTGACCAGGAATCGAACCAGAGACCTCTTGGTTCCTGGATCGATGCTCAACCACCGAGCCACACCATGTGGGCTGGAAATTTAAAAAAAATTTTTTTTGCCCTAACCGGTTTGGCTCAGTGGATAGAGCCGTCAGCCTGCGGATTGAAGGGTCTCAGGTTCGATTCCGGTCAAGGGCATGTACTTTGGTTGCGGGCACATTACCCAGTAGGGAGTGTGCAGGAGGCAGCTGAATCAATATTTCTAACTCTCTATCCCTCTCCCTTCCTCTCTGTAAAAACTCAATAAAACATATTCCAAAAAAAATTTTTTTATTGATTTCAGAGCGGAAGGGAGAGGGAGAGAGAGTTAGAAACATCAATGATGAGAGAATCATTGATTGGCTGCCTCCTGCACACCCCCCCACTGGGGATTGAGCTCACAACCTGGGCATGTGCCCTTTACCGGAATCAAACCCAGGACCCTTGAGTCCACAGGCCGACACTATATCCACTGAGCCAAACCAGTCAGGGCGGGCTGGAAATTTTTATTGATGTGTGAGCTATTTCCTCTTGGGTCAGACTTTGTGTCTGTTCCCTGGAGCATATAGGTGTTTGACACTAGTTATGGGTCTAATGTCAAGGGGATGGTTGCAATGGGTCTCAAGGACAACAGGTGTCCCCTTGAGTCCATTGGTTATGCTTATATGCATGCATACAAGTCCTTCGGTTGATCTCTTATCTCCCCCACCTCTCCCTAACCTTCCCGCTGTAATTTGACATTCTGCTTGGTGCTTTACTGTCTCTGTACCTATCCTTTTGTTCATCAGTTTATAATGTTCTTTATTATCCATAAATGAGTGAGATCATGTGGTATTTTTCTTTCATGGACTGGCTTATTTCACTTAGCATAATGTTCTCCAATTCCATCCAGGTTGCTGCAAATGATGAGAATTCCTTCTTTTTTATGGCAGCATAGTATTCCATTGTGTAGATGTACCACAGTTTTCTGATCCAGTCATCTGCTGACGGGCACCTAGGCTGTTTCCAAATCTTAGCTATTGTAAATTGTGCTGCTATGAACATGGGGATGCATATATCCTTTCTGATTGGTGTTTCTAGTTTCTTGGGATATATTCCCAGGAGTGGGATTACTGGGTCAAATGGGAGTTCCATTTTCAGTTTTTTGAGGAAACTCCATACTGTTCTCCACTGTGGATGCACCAGTCTGCATCCCCACCAGCAGTGCACGAGGGTTCATTTTTCTCCGCATCCTCGCCAGCACTTGTCGTTTGTTGATTTGTTGATGATAGCCATTCTGGCCGGTGTGAGATGGTACCGCATTGTCATTTTGATTTGCATCTCTCGGATAATTAGTGACTTTGAGCATGTTTTCATGTGTCTCTTGGCCTTCCTTCTGTCTTCTTTTGAAAAGATTCTATTTAGGTCCGTTACCCATTTTTTTATTGGATCATTTATCTTCCCTTTATTAAGAACAGGTGTCCCCTTGAAAGGCACCTGCCCAAGTGAGTTAATGACACAGTCCTCCAGCAATGGAGCACCAGTCTCCCGGACATGAGAAGGCAGGCTACTCACATCAGCAAGGGAGGCTCAGAGGGACTGGGGGCTTCCCGATAGTCAGCTTCAATTGAGGGTGACCAGATGTCCCAGTTCCAGGTTTCAGGGCCCTGCTCCTCCAACCACTGCCCTACCTTTCACATGACAAACATGGAGAGCCCGGCTGGTGTGGCTCAGTGGTTGAGCGTCGACCTATGAACCAGGAAGTCACGGTTTGATTCCTAGTCTGGACACTTAGTCAGGTTTTGGGCTTGATCCCCAGTAGGGGGCGTGAAGGAGGCAACCAATCAATGATTCTCTCTCATCATGGATGTTTCTATCTCTCTCTCCCTCTCCCTTCCTCTCTGAAATCAATAAAAATGTATTTTTTTAAAAAAAGAAACATGGAGAGACTTGAAATTCAAGTGACATTGGGATTCTGTAACCCACACAATTAAACCCTGTGTTTGATTTTCAGCTCTGTCAGCCCTGCAGATACAGGAAGTAGGAGAAGTTCTCTGCTGTCATACTATAAGGAGCTAAGAGATAAGGACCTGGAGCTTGATTATAAGGGGCTGGAAGACTGAATGTGCAAAACAGGATGCCGCAGTAGCAGAGATAGTACAGGAAGAAGCTGTACAGAACAAGGGGAAGAAGAGCAGTTGGTGTCATCAGAAGCCTAGGAGCCAGGATGGGGGGCGTTGAAGAGCCAGAGCCTGGGTCTCTGAGGAGGAGCTGCTGCAGTTTTTCAGGGAAAGCAGCAGCAGCAGCAGCAGCAGCTAAGAGGGAGCAAGGCAGGAGGTGATTTCCAAGGCACCGTCTTCAGGTCACTGATTCTTTGGTGGCATCTCTTTGTGGCTTAATCCATTGGCTGAGATTTTTATTGCAATGACTATGTGTTTGTACTTCTAAAGTGTTTTTTTTTTTTAAGTTTGCCTGGGCTTTTAAAATTTATATATATTATTGGTTTCAGAGAGGAAGGGAGAGAGAGAGAGAGAAACATCAATGAGAGAGATATTGATTGGCTGCCTCCTGCACGCCCCCTACTGGGGGTCAAGCAGCAACCTGGGCATGTGCCCTGACTGGGAGTTGAACTAGCAAACTTTTGGTGCATGGGTAGGATGCCCAACCAACTGAGCCACACCGGGCTCAACTGGTATTTTCTAACATGTCAGGACACCATTATAACCATTGTCAGTCTCAATTCCACAGTCCAGTTCTGTACCTTGGCGGGCCTGAATAATGAAAAGGTTGGGTTTTTAGTTAGACTTCTGCAATAATCCCCTCTGAAAAAACGTGTTAATTTTCTCAGGTCAACATTTGTTCCAAAAATTATTCCTTCATCATCATGGCTTAGAAGCATGCAAATAAAATTTACTATGATCTTCTTTAGAAACACTGCATACCAGTTCCATCACAATTTCTTCCCATGTAAGATCATTTTTATTCCTGACTTCATATTGCAAATTTGGGAATGTTTCCCTGAGGTTTGCTGCATGTACTTCTGTACCATAATGAGATGCCATTCCAGCCAGTACTTTTATAAAAGTTATTATTGACTAGAGGCCCGGTACACAAAATTCATGCACTGGGGGGGGGGAGTGTCCCTCAGCCTGGCCTGCACCCTCTCGCAGTCTGGGAGCCCTCGGGAGATGTCCAGCTAAGCTGGCTGTTGGACAACCTTAGTGCTGCTGCAGGGGCAGGAGAGGCTCCCGCCACCGACACTGTGCTCACCAGCTGTGAGCTGGGCTTCTGGCTGAGTGGCACTCCCCCTGTGGGAGTGCACTGACCATCAGGGGGCAGCTCCTGCATTGAGCATCTGCCCCCTGGTGGTCAGTGCGCATCATAGCAACCTGTCATTCCGCCATTGGGCTGAAACCTGCTCTCTGACATCCCCTGAGGGGTCCCAGATTGCAAGAGGGTGCAGGCCAGGCCGAGGGACCCCACTGGTGCAAGATTGGGGCTGGGGAGGGATGTGGGAAGTTGGCCAGCTGGGGAGGGACTGCAGGAGGGCTCAGTCCTGATCTGCTGGATGCCAGCAGCAAGTTAACCTACTGGTCAGAGCGTCTGCCCCCTGGTGGTCAGTGCACATCATAGCGAGAAGTTGAGTGACTTTAGCATATCATTAGCATATTACGCTTTGATTGGTTGACAGCCAACTGGATGACAGAACAATTAGCATATTAGGCTTTTATTATATAGGATGATTATACATAAACCCATTTTAGAATGACCCATTCTGTAACTACTGAGCAAGGATATCCCAGAGTCCATTGATTTGCTTTTTAAAAAAATCCTCCTGGGAGGATATTTTCCCATTGATTCTTCAGAGACAGTAGCAGAGAGAGGGCAAGACAGAGAGAATTATCGATGTGAGAGAAACACATCAATTGGTTGCCTTCTTCCTGCACCTGTCCTGACCAGGGCCCAGGCTAAGGAGAAACCTGCCTGCAACCGAGGTATGTGACCTTGACCTGGAATCAAACTCAGGACCCTTAGGTCCACAGGCCAACACTCTATCCACTAAGCCAAACTGGCTAGGGCTATTGATTTGCTTTCATGTAACAGCTTTATTTCTGAATTTTTAATGGATTTTGAATCCACTGAGTTGTAAGTGCTCTCCATGGATACTTTGTTAACGCACAGCCTCCACACAGCAGCCACCTGCTCACCTCACAAGGAGCCAACTTTTTTTTTCTGTAGGATCCTCAGACCATATGTTGAGCTCTGGAGCAGACGCTGCCTCTGCTCAAAATGTTTAACTTCTTCACAGGCAAAACCAGCAAGTCTAGTCTTTTAAGACAAAAGACAGGCTCGGCGCGCGTGGCTCAGTGGTTGAATATTGACCTATGAACTGGGAGATCGAGGTTCAATCGGCAGGTTGCTGGCTTGATCCCCAGTGTGGGGTGTGCAGGAGGCATCCAATCAATAATTCTTATCATGATGTTTCTATCTCTCTCTTCCTCTCTGAAATCAATAAAAAATATGTTTTAAAAAAGACAGTCTGAGGAAAAATGGTTTTTCTCAGATATGCCTCAAGTTTATTAAAGATGCCCTATACACACATTTGCTACTAAAAATTGAAATAGTACATAAAAAAATGTGTTACAATTTAAATGAGTATAAGAATACGGTGTATTCCTAAAATGACCCCATGTCATAATTCTCAGCAATAGCAGAAGAAGAACCTGGATGTGAGAGGCAATGGCTACAGCCACATGGAAATACAGGTTCATTGCTATTCTTCCTGCGGTTTTGAATAGCCTCATTCCTTCTCCTCAGCCGTATTGGAAAGAGTCCTTTGAGGTCTCTTTTAAGACTTGCCATTGAACTCACTCCACATCTCCTCCTGTAGACCAGGCCATAACTCCTTCCCACTAGATACCCCATGAATTCTTCTTCTCTGTCCTGCTGTTGGGGTGAATGTTTTCGTGGAAGGGAAGGGAATTTGATACTAGGGCTGAGAGTCAAGTTACTAAGGTTCTTTGCTAGTGCTTCTGAGACAGCTTGAGTGTCAGCTGAATCTCCTTCATCGGACATCTGAGAAAATGACCCAGGGGAGGGGGCATTACGCTTCGTTGGTGAATCCATTGCAAGTCTAGCCACAGCCTGAAGTTCCTCCTGGAACCCGTCTGCAGAGTTCAAGCTGAAGGTGATGCGCAAAACTCACAAGTTGCCACAAAGTAGTCTGGAAAGAACAGCAATGAAATGTGGGAAAAGAGCTAAGCTAAATAATCTGAGGAAAAATATTTGCAACATAGAGAACAAAGTACTAACAGCCCTAGTGTATGACAAGTAGCGTCTTTTGGGGAGACTCTTATGTAGTGTCTATTAACATGTTAGCTCTAGCCTGTTTTGCTCAGTGGATAGAGCATGGGCCCATGGACTGAAGGGTTCCAGGTTTGATTCTGGTCAAGAGCACGTACCTCAGGTGCAGGCTCCATCCCCAGCCTGGGGTCACGGTGGGTGTGGGAGGCAACCAATTGATAATTGATATTTCTCTCTCACATTGATGTTTCTGTCTCTCCCCCGCCCTTCCACTCTAAAAATCAATGGAAAAATATTCTCCATTTTAATAAAATAATCCAATGAGGATTTAAAAATAATCCAATGAGGATTAACAACAACAAAAACATGTTAAAAAACAAACGAACATGTTAAATGCCCATAGATCAATTCTACTTATTGGAAATTATCTGAGGAGATTGACACATGTTCAAAGCTGGTGGTTGCAGCATTAATGTGAATAGCAAAACAAGAAAGAAAATGTGACAGTACATCAATTGGGATTCATTATGTAAATTACAGTACATGTATTTCATCAAATACCAAGCAGCCAGAGAAGAAGTGAGCTAGACATTTGTGTACTAACATGGAAAGATCTCAAAGATATATTACCAAGTAAAAGAAAATCACAATAATCCCTGGCTGGTCTGGCTCAGTGGATAGAGCGTGGGCCTGGGGACTGAAGGGTCCCAGGTTTGATTCTGGTCAAGGGCACATGCTTGGGTTGTGGGCTCCGTCCCCAGTAGGAGGCGTGCAGGAGGCAGCCAATCAATGATTCTCTCTCATCATTGATGAGTCTCTCTATCCCTCTCCCTTTCTCTCTGAAATCAATAAAAATATATAAAAAAAGAAAATCACAATCAAATGTATAAAGTGTATGGTTTTTTGGTGTTTTTTAAAAAATATATATTTTATTGATTTTTTTACAGAGAGGAAGTGAGAGGGATAGAGAGGTAGAAACATCGATGAGAGGAAACATCGACCAGCCACCTCCTAGACACCTCCTACTGGGAATGTGCCCACAACCAAGGTACATGCCCTTGCCAGAATCGAACCTGGGACCCTTCAGTCCGCAGGCCGACGCTCTATCCACTGAGCCAAACCGGTTAGGGCTAAAGTGTATGTTTTTTATTTTATTAAAAAAAACAACATTTTTATTGATTTCAGAGAGAAAGGGAGAGGGAGAGAGATATGGAAAAATCAATGATGAGGGAGAATCATTGATTGGCTGCCTCCTGCACACCCCACACTGGGGATTGAGCCTGAAACCCAGGCATATGCCCTGACCAGGAATCAAACTGTGACCTCTTGGTTCATAGGTTGTCACTCAACCACTGAGCCACGCTGGCTGGGCTAAAGTGTATGTTTTTAAAACTGAATAACTATGTCAGTGATTACATAGAAAAATGTAGTTAGAAAAGAAAATTGTTAAGAATCTTGCTTTAGCCCTGACTGGTTTGGCTCAGTGGATAGAGCATCGGCCTGCAGACTCAAGGGTCCCAGGTTCGATTCCAGTCAAGGGCATGTACATTGACTGCGGGCACATCCCCAGTGGGAGGTGTGCAGGAGGCAGCTGATGGGTGTTTCTCTCCCATCGATGTTTCTGGCTTTCTATCCCTCTCCCTTCCTCTCTGTAAAAAATCAAAATATATTTAAAACAAACAAACAAAAAAGAATCTTGCTTTAAAAGTCTTGCTTAAAATGTTGTTTTGTAAAACAAAATTTGATTATGTACTTTAAAAGTGTGAGGCCCTAGCTGTTTTGGCTCAGTGGATAGAGCATCAGCCTGTGAACTGAAGGGTTCTGGGTTCGATTCCGGCCAGGGGCATATGCTGGGGTTGGGGGCTCAATCCCCCCGGGGGGTGGGGCGGGCGTGCAGGAGGCAGCCGATCAGTGGTTCTCTCTCATCATCAATGTTTCCATCTCCCTATCCCTCTCCCTTCCTCTCTGAAATCAATAAAAATATATTTATAAAAATAAAAAATTGAAAATGTGCAGGGTGGTAATGTAAAATGGTATAGCCACTGTGGAAGGCAACTCAGCTGTTTCTTTCTTTTTTTCTTTTTTTAACATATTTGTATTGATTTCAGAGAGAAAGGGAGAGGGAACAAGAAAGAGAAACATAAATGATGAGAGAGAATCATTGATCGGCTGCCTCCTGCCTGCCCCCAACTGGGATGAAGCCCGCAACCAGGGCATGTGCCCTTGACTGGAATCGAACCCAGGACCCTTCCGTCCACAGGTCGACGCTCTAGCCACTGAGCCAAACCAGCCAGGGCTCAGCTGTTTCTTTTAAAGCTACACGTCCATCTCCACAGGACCCAGCCATCGCACGCTGGGGCACTTAGGCCAAAGAAGTGGAAGCTTGTAATCACAGGAAAACTGTGCTCCAGTGTTCAGAGCGGGTAATTTGTAGAAGCCAGAGACTGGGAACAAGCCAGCCGCCCTCAGCGGGTGAATGCTGGAGGGAACCCTGCTTGATCCACACCGAGGACTACAGCCGGCAATGCAGAGGGAACACCAGCGACACGTGCAGCAGCGGGCATGGCCCTCAAGGCCCCCGCGGAGTGGAAAAGGCTCAGCCAGTTACACACGCATTCTTCCACTCAGGTAGCTAATGGCCTTCAGATGACAAAGTTGCAGGGATGAGGATAGAATACTGGCCCTGACCGGTTTGGCTCAATGGACTGTAAGGTCCCGGGTTCGATTCCGGTCCAGGGCATGTACCTTGTTTGCAGGCTCGATCCCCAGTAGGGGGCGTGCAGGAGGCAGCTAATCAATGTTTCTCTCTCAATGATGTTTCTAACTCTCTATCCCTCTCCCTTCCTCTCTGTAAAAAATCAATAAATATATATTAAAAAAATTTTAATTGATTTTTTTACAGAGAGGAAGGGAGAGGGATAGTCAGAAACATTGATGAGAGAGAAACATCAATCAGCTGCCTCCTGCACGCCCCCTACTGGGGATGTGCCCGCAACCAAGGTACATGCCCTTGACCGGAATCGAACCTGGGACCTTTCAGTCCGCAGGCCGATGCTCTATCCACTGAGCCAGACCGGTTAGGGCAATAAATTTTTTTTTTTTTTAAAGAAGAAAGAAAAAAGAATAGAATACTGGTTGCATGGGTTGGCGGGAGGAGGGGAGAGGCTGTGGCTGTAAAAGGTCAACCGGAGGGATCCTTGTGAGGGAACAGGCTGGACACTGATGGCAGTGGCGACCCCTGGAATCTACACGTGCGATCAAAGTGCACAGCGCTGTGCGTGCGCATACACACGGGTGTACCCCGGAGCAGCTCTCGGCTGGCGTCAATGCCATTTCCTGGTGTGCGACTGTACTAAGTGTGCAAGATGCGGACACTAGGGAACTGTGGGAGGGGCCCGGCGACTTGAACGTTTCTCTGTAACTTCCTGTGAACTTAATTACTTCAAAATACAAGATCACACGAAAAGTACACAAGCAGACTAGCGTACAGACAGGACGACTCCCGCAGCTCTGCGTGGAGGGTCGCTGCAGTCCCCGCGGGGATCTCTAGGTCCCCACCTTCCACAGCTGGCCCGGCCCACGTCCCAGACGAGCGCTCCCGAAGGCGGAGGCTAGAGGGGAGGCGCTAGAGAACGCCTAGCTTTGATTGGTCAAAGAAGTGTCTGTCAGCTTCATGAGGGCGGGTCTCCTCAGAAGAAGAGCTTGGTCATTGGCTAACCTGTCCGGAAGAGGTGGCAGGAAAGCGGAGCTCAGCTACCTATGGGGCGGAGTTTCCGGTGGGCGCGCTGAGATGATTTGAGAAGACCACTGTAGATGCGCTCAGGGCGGGGCCCCACGCGCGCGGACCACGCCCTGCCTCCTTCCCCTCCCCCCCCCCCCGCCCCCGGTCTCCGTCTTCCTCCCCTCCAGGTGCTGGGCTTGGCCAGAGGCCTGAGGATGTCTGCCCTTCCCCCAGAAAGAAGAAACAACTGAGTCCAGGCCCCGGGAGATCCTGGGGTCTCAGTCGGGAGCCCATCACAGGCGCCCATCCCCGGCTCCCCGCAGGACTTCCCCCACCTTCCTGAGGGTGCCTGGCCCTCCCGATGTCCAGAGACAGTGTATTGGGGTCCCCAGGAGCCTGAGGAAAGGAGGCCGGGGACCCCACCCAGATGGCAAAGGGCAGGGTCACTCCGTCTCCGGCCCCGCCCAGTCCTGGCCAATGAGGGTGGCCTTGCTCCGAGCTCTTGGGAGCTCCCATCCTCCCAGGGCCCCAAATGGACCCCTCACCCCCACCCCCACTCCCCCCACACAGTCACATACACACTCATTCCCGGGCCCACTGTGTTCCAGCGCCTCCCGAGTGTACCCAGACAGTTTCTGTAAAGCACGGCCTACAAACAAAACCACCCAGGAGCCGGGTCCCGGGGAGAGGGGCACAGCGTGGAGGCCGGTCACGGGGCCTGTG
This sequence comes from Cnephaeus nilssonii, assembly GCF_951640355.1. NCBI lineage: Eukaryota > Metazoa > Chordata > Mammalia > Chiroptera > Vespertilionidae > Cnephaeus > Cnephaeus nilssonii. The sequence continues at coordinate 121,739,688 of NC_137071.1, read as the reverse complement.
CCGGCCGCCAGAGGGACTGGCTGTCCACGGCCCTGGAGGTGAGAAGGCGGGAAGGGACCGTCTTCCCCGTGGGCCCTGGCAGGGTGGGCCTGAGGGAGGGAGCCCTGCTCAGACAGGCCCGTTCTTCTGCAGGAGCCCCCGCGCTGCCGCCATCAGCTGTGCCCGCCTGCCTCTCACCTGGACAGGCCAAGGTGAGCCCTGCAGACAGAGCTGGCGGCTTCTCTGGGAGGAGGTGTGATCAGGGCCATCCATCCCGGAGGTGCTCAGGCTGGGGGGTGGGGGGAGGGGTGCGGGTGCATGGCAGCCCCTGCAGGGCGTGTTCACACCCAGGTCACTGGCCTACCCTGGGCTCTCTGATGCTGCAGATCTGACCTGGGGCCTGCGAATCGGCGATCTCACACTCCCTGTGATGCTGCTGCTGCTGTGCAGGGGTCCCGCTGAGAGAAGCACTTCCTTGAAGGCCTGAAGCCCCGAGGTGTGTGCCCCCTGCCCTACCTGCCCTCCGTGGGGCTGGCTCCTCTGAGGGTCCCCGCGGGTCTGGGAGATGCTAGGAGGCCGCTAGCCCTCCGGAGACCAGGGGCCTCCTGTGAGCAGCATCACCCTTCCTGCCTGCCTGGGCGGCCTGCAGGGCACCGCGCACAGCCCCGGCGGGGAAAGGGGTCGGGGTGCAGGTGCTCAGCGATCCCCGGGTTTGATAACAACATCTGGGCATGGAGGAGAGACAGACCAGACTGGGGCCTGGGGCGGGCTGGACAGACTCTCTGAGGAGGCAGAGGGAAGGCCCAACCCCCAGCTCGGAGATGGGAGAGGAGCCTGGGCCCAGAGAGCCGGAACGGGGATGTGGGGGCACAGAGCGCCCAGAAGGTGGTTTTCTGCCTGGGAACCACCCTGACAGGTGGCAAGGCTGGGGGTGCGGCCGGCCCTCTAGCTGCTGGGAGCCTCCACCTTTCCTGCAGAATGCCCCTCACCCGGAGGGTGTCCCAGCGCCTGGGGCCAGTGCCCGGCAGCACCCTCCTTCCTCGGCCCGTCTTTGCAGGGGTCAGAGGCCCGTCCTGTTCGGCGCCACGGCGGCCTGTCCTCTCCCTGGAGCGGCAGGTGACGGGCATGGCCAGTCATGGCCCCCGTGGCCCCTCAGAGCCCAGCGCCTGAGCGTACGCTGGCTGTGGGAACAGAGGGTGGAGGAACCCTTGGCTTCCGTTGTCCACGTTTCCCCTCCTGGACCCCCTCTTCCTTTTGGGGTGTCGGGCTGTGCCCTGTGCCCTGTGCCCTGGGTCAGCTCTCTCTGCGTTAATGACAGGAGCCCTGACTCATCTCGTCACTGTTTCCCCCTCACTTTGTCACTTGTCTCCTGACTTTGTGGTTTGGGGTCGTGTTTGGTCAGGCAGACAGCTGCAGTTTCCATGCCATCAGACTCTCCAGGCTTTTCCTGATGGCTCTGGGCTTTCTTGTTGGTTGGTCTGCTTCTGACTGACTCTGAGCCCCGTCTCCATTTAAAACTGTGTATCAGCTCCCTGCTGCTGATAACAATGGCCCCAATTGCAGCACCCTGATGAGAGTGACAGTGACCTCCCAGTGTCTGAGAGACAGGAGGCCAAAGGGCCTGGCTGGGGGGTCTGGCTCCGGGCCTGTCCCAGGCTGCAGTCAAGGCCCCAGCTGGCTGCAGCCTCGGGCCTCCCTGGTGGGGGAGGGGCTCTGCCTCCAAGATCACTCAGGCAAGGTGACAGGGGTCTCGGTTCCTCCCCGCAGGGCCTGGCCACCAGGCTGCTCAGGCAGGGCTTCCCCGGGACCAGGGCAGAGGGGGGAGCGGCCCAAGATGGAAGACACAGTCTTTTTATCACTCGATCTGTAAGTGACCTTCCCTCACCTCTGCCGTGTTGTTATGGGTCACACAGGTCAACGCCGGAACAGGGCTGGAGGGGAGACGGGCTGAAGGGTGTTCTGTTCACAGCAAATGAGAAGGCTGCGAGAAGGGCCTGCTCCCGAACCTGGGGGTCCAGGCGTGAGGACTCTGGGCCCCGCACAGAACAGCCCCTCCAGAACGTGTCCCTTGTCTCAGGGAGGGTGGCCAGTTCTAGCCCGGGACCAAGCCAGGCAGGGCCTGAGCTGGCGGGGCAGGGGGCTCTTTGTCTTTAAAGGGCTGTGGACGAAACACACAAAGGGAAAGAGAAGAGAGTGCCTCCGAGCCCCGTGTGCCCGCGGTGTGTGCTCTCTGCCCTTCGCTGGGAACTTGGCAGCCCGGATGGTGGTCCCATCCCCTGGAGCAGCTCGGGGCTCAGGGCAGGAAGCTCTTCCTCATCACAGCAGCGCTGCTCAGCGCCCTGTCAGTCCCCACCCAGGCTGGGCCACAGGATGTCCCTGACCTCCCGTGTCCCCACACACTGGCCCAGGCTTGCCTCCATTCCTTCTCCGTCCCCAGGGGCAGGGGCAGGGGCAGGGGCAGGGGCAGGGGCAGGGGTGACCTCTGGCTGCACACAGGCTAGGTCACTCCCCCCCCCCTGCTGTCCCCTCCAGCCTTCTCCATGCAGCCTGAAGGCTGGGGGCGGGGGGTGGAGAGGTGCAGGCAGCATTGGGGGGGGGGCAGGCCCAGGAGCCCCTTCTCTTCAAGGAGGGTGTCAGTAGCCCCGGCTGGGATCTGGCGGGTTGGGGGGTGAGGGTGGCAGGTGCCAGTCTGGGGGGAGGGGCGGGGGCATCCGAGTGTCCAGTTGTTCAGGAAGGAGCTCCCACTGTGGCTGAAGGAGGCCCTTTGCATCTCGTTTCCCTGGAGACGTGCCCGCCCCAGCCCCACGGCTCCTGGCTGGGGCCCAGAGGTGACTTCCCGATGACGCATTTGCTGGCTCTGAATTTGTCACCCAGGTTCTGTGGGCGGTGAGCGCTTCCCTTGTTGGCCCTCGCTGCTGGGCAACACCGAGCCCTCGGTGCCAGCTCCGGGCACCACCCCGGGTGCTGTGCGTTTCTTGAACCCGGGACAGCGGGTGTCTGGGGAGCCAGGCTCCGTTTCCCGGCAGCAGGGGACGCCGGCGCGCCTCGCCCCAGGGATCCTGGCCCTGACTCTGGGGGCATCAGCCAGGGTGTGGGGACACAGGGTCGGGGCCCCTGGAGACGCCCAGGCCTGGGGCAGCCCTGGCTCCCGGGCCACCTGACCTCTGACTCACCACCCCCCCTGTGCCCGCGCCGAGCCCCCTTCCCATCCCTGGGCGCTGGGCAGGAGCCACGGTGAGGAGGGCGCTGCCCTGCGGTCTGCCCGGGGCCGCCGGGCCAGGAAGCTGAGGAGGGCTGGGCGGTGCTGGGCGGGCACTGCCCCCCCCCTCCCCGCTGCAGGGCCCCTTTCCTGGGGAGCTCCTCCTGGTGGCCTGCCCTGAGGATGGGCAGTCACAGCCCCACCCGGAGCCTGTCCCCATCTGCCCTCAGTGGCCTCACCCTCTGCCCGAGGACCCGGGTCCTGACCCAGGGGCACGGGTGTCTGCCCCCTCGTCTCCAGCAGCTGTGCCGACCGCAGGGCAGCCTCTGCCCCGCCCGCTGCTCAGCGATGTCCTCACCCTGCCCCTGGCTGCGGCCTCGCTGGGCGCTGGAGACCTGCCCTGACCCCCGTGCTGGTCACGGAGGTGGCGGCAGCAGCCTGACCTCCGAGCAGCTCGGTGTCCTGCAGAGAACGGCCTCCCTGGGGACGCCCGGGCCTGAGGAGGAGTCTGTGCACGACCGGCCCTGCCTCTGGGGCCCCGTCTGCGGCGGGATGGCCCGGGCCCTGCACGGGGATGAGACGTCCTGAGCCACTGAGCGCACCCAGGGCCCAGGTCAGCACCGGCACCGCGCATGCTCGCCGCCCTGGCTTGGTGTCTGCCCCCCCTCGGCCCCTGGCTCCCTCCAGGTTCCCAGGGGGCTGCCCTGGAGCACCGTGGCCCCAGGCCCTGGACAGGGTGAGGCTGCCTGAGCTGGAGGCCCAGCGGGAACCCCAAGGGCCCCCAGAGGAATGTTCCCCTTGTTGACATGCTGGACTCCCTCACTGTCGGGCAGGGGGGTAGCAGCCCTACCCTGAGGGCCCAGTGCTCCCCTTTCTCCACCTGGGCCCCCAGCCTCCTGCGGGGATGGGCAGCTGGGAGGGGCAGGTGCAGAGGTGTGGCTGGGGCAGGGGTGGAGGCTGACTGTGGGGTGGGGGTCAGCTCAGCCCTCCCCCTGCCCTGTCCTGCCCTGCCTGCACTCAGGGCAGACAGGACCTGCGGGGCGGGGCCCGGGGCCCCCAATAGGGTGACCAGCCATCTCCTCCCCATTTAGTAGGTCAGGTGGGGGAGCCTGGGAAGGCATGTGGCCGGGTCCTCCCCTCTGCTCCTGGCCCCTACTGGTGAGCAGGGCTCAGGCGTGAGGCTGGGTGACCCCCCTGTTGGCTCTGGGCGGGTGGCCAGGCCTCCACACCCAGTGTGTGACCCTGGCTCATGGCCTGGGCCTTGCCCTTCCCCGTGTCCTCCCAGCAGCCAGGATGTCGTCTGGGGTTCGCTCAGTGGCTCAGCCGGGTCCCGGGCCATGTGCCCCCAGCAGCATGGGGTCCTGGTGGCTCTCTCTCCTGGTGCCAGCTGCGGGCCCTCCACTGGGCCCCTCCTGCCCGTGCCCGGCAGGGCTCAGGCTCAGGCCTGGTGTGTCCTGCATGCTCAGCCCAGGGTGGTCCCCAGGGGCCTGTTCCCCCAGGTGGGCATTTCCCATCGCTGCTGCCCCACGTGTCACAGCTGCCTGGGTGTGACAGGGCCTCTGGGGAGGGGACAGGGCTCCTGGTAGCTGGGAGCCATCTCCGTGGGGGGCCCACCAGGCAGGGATTTGGGAGAGGCTGGGGGGCAGGACTGTCTCCTCTCAGAGCGGTCAGCCTAGGAGGCGGCAGGAGGCTCTGGCATCTCAGGGAAGGGGTGTGTGTGCTGTGTGTGCAGAGTCCTGGGGGTCCACTGGGCCGAGGGGAGAAGGGGTGCCTCGGGGGGATCTCTGTTCCCCTGCTGGTGCTGCAGGTCTGTGGGCCGGGCTCTGCCTCCTCCTGTTCCCTCTCCAGCCGGGTAGCTTCCAGAAGCCTCCAGAATCCACTGCCTTTGAGGACAGTGGGAGAGAGAAGTGCTGGGCCAGGGGGTGGGGCCTGACTTCATTCAGGCGCGTCCAGCGGCCCCTGGGGCAGAGTTTAGTGTGGAGACTGGCCACCCAGAGCCCAGGCAGCAGTCCAGCCCCAGGGGCAGTAACAGCGAGGGTCCGACATGTTATGGAGGGTAGAATTGGGGGGTGGAACCCCAGCACAGGCTTGGGGAGCAGGCAGCTGGCCACTGCATCGTTCTCCCCCTCTCCCTCCCTGAGCTCATGGTTTCTCCTGGGCCAAGAAGCAACTGTGCCCTGGGCTCTGGGCTCGTGCTGGCCCCAAAGTGCTTCTGGAAGGGGCGTGGCCAGCATGCCTGTAGCTACCCAGTTGGGGAAGAGCTCTGAAAGCTGATTTTTTAGAAATATATCTATCTTGCCGAAACCAGTTTGGCTCAGTGGATAGAGCATCGGCCTTCGGACTGAAGGGTCCCAGGTTCGATTCCAGTCAAGGGCATGTACCTTGGTTGCGGGCACATCCCCAGTGGGGGGTGTGCAGGAGGCAGCTGATGGATGTTTCTCTCTCATCAATGTTTCTAATTCTCTATCCCTCTCTCTTCTTCTCTGTAAAAAAATCAATAAAATATATGTTTAAAAAAGTTATAGGTACTACATATGAAGAGGTATATTAAAATAAATAAATAAAAATATATCTATCTTTATTGATTTCAGAGAGGAAGAGAGGGAAAGAGAAATATCAGTGATGAGAGAATCATTGACCGGCTGCCTCCTGCACGTCCCCCACTGGGATCAAGCCCACAACCCAGGCATGTGCCCTTGATGGGAATCGAACCTGGGACCCTTCAGTCCTCAGGCTATCGCTGTATCCACTGAGCCAAACCAGCTAGGGCCGTGGTTGGCAAACTGCGGCTCGAGAGCCACACGCGGCTCTTTGGCCCCTTGAGTGTGGCTCTTCCACAAAATACCACGGCCTGGGCGAGTCTATTTTGAAGAAGTGGTGTTAGAAGAAGTTTAAGTTTAAAAAATTTGGCTCTCCAAAGAAATTTCAATCGTTGTACTGTTGATATTTGGCTCTGTTTACTAATGAGTTTGCCGACCACTGAGCTAGAGCAAGTTAATATTTTTTTAAAATATTTTTTTATTGATTTCACAGAGGAAGGGAGAGGGAGAGGTGGAAACATCAATGAGAGAGAACCATGGATCGGCTGCCTCCTGCATGCCCGCCCCCCATGGAGATTGAGCCCGCAACCCGGGCATGTGCCCTGACTGGGAATCGAACCGTGACTTCCTGGTTCATAGGTAGATGCTTAACCACTGAGCCACGCAGGGCTGAAAGCTGGCTTTAGAGCCCTTCCCCTGAAGTGGGAGAGGAGGCTGCCTGCTGCCCATGGCAGAGGACTTGGGAGATTTGGTTGTTTTGAGTGGGAGCTACTTGGGTGGGATGTGGGAGGTGATGGACAGTTAAGTGGTGGGTTTGAATGCCCCAAGGAGCCATGGCAAAGCAGCTCTTGGAGGGAGGGCAGGACAGACGAGGATACCTGGGCTTGGGTGGGAGTGGGCAAACTGTGCAGCTGACAGCAGTTCCTCGAATATTCCCACCTGCCTGCTGAGGGGCCATGAGAGACCTACAATCTGCCCGTTGGGCCAGAGGACCTTGCGACAGTCCCTTCCCCCAGGGGTGGTGGCGCACTTAAGATGTCTAGGAGAGCCCTAACCGGTTTGGCTCAGTGGATAGAGCGTCGGCCTGTGGACTGAAGGGTCCCAGGTTCGATTCTGGTCAAGGGCATGTACCTTGGTTGTGGGCACATCCCCAGTAGGGGGTGTGCAGGAGGCAGCTGATCAATGTTTCTCTCTCATAGATGTTTCTAACTCTCTATCCCTCTCCCTTCCTCTCTGTAAAAAATCAACAAAATACATAAAAAAAAAAAGATGTCTAGGAGATGGCCAGGGTCTGCTGTGATTTCAAGCCTGGCTACCTGGTCCTCCCACCCGGCACTTTGCATCCTGCTGCCTGGCCAGGGCCCGGCCTTTCCCCGGGACACTGTCTATTTCTGGTGTGGACCGGGACAAGTTTACCAGGCCGTGTCCTGGGGGTACTACATCCCCCTTGCCCTGCATTGATCCGAATCCAGAGAGGCAGAGGCGGCCAGTGCAGATGGGGCCTCCTGGAGTTAGGGGGTGGGGTCAGCAGGTGGGGCCAGGCCTGGAGATCAGCAGCCTGTGGCCGCAGCCCATGTGCCGTCCACCCTGTCGGCGTCCTTGCAAGAAAGCGAGAGCCAGTCTCAGGAGAATGAAAGCTGAGCTTTATTCTTCTTGGCTAGGGAAGGGAACTAGCAGGTGGTCGTGCGCAGGCCTCCACCCGTCACCCCTCCCAGAACCAAAGAAGACAGGCAGAGCCACCAACGGTTCCCGCTGCTCGCTTCTCTCCTTTGCCCAAGCAGAGGCAGGTGAGCGCAGGGCAGGGGTGGCTGCAGTGACAGGGCGGCCAGGGCTGGCCAGGGCTCCGGGGGCTGAGGAGAGGAGGAGGGGGGGCTGCTTGGGAGGGGGCGGTGGGCACGGGACACTTCTGGTCCTGGGAGTCGCCACTGGCACAGGCACAGAGCTCAGGGCACCAGGACACGGTAGGGGCTGCCCGGGATGTGCTCGTCGCCCCACTTGACAACCAGCGTGTACTCCCCCTTGTCCTTGAGCAGGTAGGACACGCTGTAGAGCCGGCTGCCCACGTGCTTCACCAGGATCTCCTCACAGGGCGTCCGGGGGCCGTGCACCCCCACTAGCAGCATGTTGTTGCCTGGCGGGGGGAGAGGGGAGAGGGCCTCAGTCCCAGGCTCCAAGCCCCCTATTTTCAGTTGTAACTATGCTGACCCCCCGCCTCCTCCTTCTGTCCCCCTCACCTGTTCCAGGGTTATAGCCTTTTCTTTTTAAAAAATTATTTATTGACTTGGGGGGAAAGGAGGGGGGGGAGAGAGGGAGAGAGAGAGGGAGAGAGAGAGAGAGAGAGAGAGAGAGAGAGGTAGAGGAAAGAAACATGGATTTGTTGTTCCACTTAATTATGCATTCATTGGTTGATTCCTGTATGTGCCCTGACTGGGGATCAAACCCGCAACCTTGGTGTATCAGGATGATGCTCTAACCAATTGACCTACCCAGCCAGGGCTGAGTGAACAGCCCTTTCTTTTTTATTTTTGTTTTACTTCTTTTAACATACATTTTTATTGATTTCAGAGAGGAAGGGAGAGGGAGAGAGAGATAGAAACAGCAATGATGAGAGAGAAAGATTGATCGGCTACCTCTTGCACTCCCCACACTGGGGACTGAGCCCGCAACCCGGGCATGTGCCCTGACTGGGAATCGAACCGTGACCTCCTGGTTCATGGGTTGACATACCCACTGAGCCACACCGGCTAGGCTGCCGCCCCTTTCTAAAGACCTGCCAGCACCCCTGCCCCCCAGCCAGGCCAGCATAGGAAACTCCAGCTCCTTCAAGGTACTTAAGGCAGAGGGCAGGGAGGCCAAGATAGGAAGTGGCTTTAGAAGCGACGGCCACACCCTCAAAGGCATCCCCACCCCTTCATCTTCCTTCCTGTGTTCCGGGCACCCACCTGCTTTGCTGCAGTCCACGGTGAAGCTGCTCTTCTGGCCCACGTAGGCCTTGCTCAGCCCCAGGCCCTTAGCCAGCACCTTGCTGGCATCAGTGGGACCTGGGCCTGGGGTGCCGTGCTGGGGGACACTGGCCGTCTTGGTCAGGGAGTCTACAAATACTGATGATGTCTCATGGAGGCTGTGGTTGCTGACGAGACGGGGGCCTGTGGGGCAGAGCAAAGTGGGGCTGAGAGGTAGCTGAGGGCTAGGCACCGAGGCGGGCGCCAGCAGTCTGCTGCAGAGGCTCACCTGTGACTTTGGCCTTGAAGGGGCTGCCCCCGATGTGGTAGGGGCCACCATATTTGATGGAGATGAGGTAGCTGCCAGGTACCATGGGGGTGTAGGTGACGCGGTAGCCCTCGGGGCACTCCTGGCAATCCATCTTCACCTTGGAGGGCCCGTCGATGGTGACCGACAGGGCACCGGCTCCCGCATTGCTTGTGTTCACGATAAACTCAGCTGGGCTCCCTGGGGACACAGGAGGTCAGGCAGAGCTGGTCTGGCCCACCCCACTCCAGCCCCCCACTGCCCACCCAGCAGCATAGCTTTGTCATTCTTGTGTGCCTCCTGTTGCCACTGAGATCTTTCTTAGACGGGGGCTCTAGCAGCTGACCTACCTGTGACGCCACCTTCCAGGCCGGCTCCGTAGGCAGACACCAGCCCCGGGTCCCCTCCATGCCCAGGCTCCCCAACTCGGATCTTGAAGGGGCTTCCAGGGATGTGTGTGCCATTGAACTTGACATCAATCAGGTAGACACCATTCTCCCGTGGGATAAAACGCACGGCGTACTTATCTGAGGAGCAGAGGGGCATGCTGTGGACCTGGGTCCCTCCCCACAAACCGAGCAAGTGACATCTGTGAGGCGCGACCCTTGCCCGCCAGCCTGAGCCCAGCAGGTCCACGCAGTTCACGCAGCTTCTTCCATGGACCATGCTGGGCACCCACACCCCACAGCACAGACCTCCTAAAACTTGAGGGGTGAAGCTGTAGATGCCCAAGCAGCCTATCGGGACTCATTTGGACTGAAATCTTTTACAAGCAAAACACGCATCTCACTGCCTCTTTAAAAAGGTTACCATGGCCCTAGCCGGTTTGGCTCAGTGGATAGAGCGTCATCCCATGGACTGAAGGGTCCTGGCTTTGATTCCAGTCAAGGGCATGTCCCTCGGTTGCAGGCTCATCCCTGGCCCAGTCAGGGCGCATGGGGGAGGCAACCAATCGATGTGTCTCATCACATCGATGTTTCTCTGTGTCTCTCCCTCTCCCTTTCATTCTCTAAAAATCAATGGGAAAATACCCTCGGGTGAGGATGAGCAACAACAAAAAGAAAGGTTACCAGGAATGCCAAGCTCCCTGCATGTTAACTGGGGCTCAGAGGCAGTGAGGAACTTGCTCGAGGCCACACGGCTGGGAAAGGGCAGGACTAGGCTGTGATACTAGTGAAACTCTACCCGGCAGCAATGCACACCCTCTCCCCCTCTCCCATCCCTGGGGTGCCCAGGCCTGTCTGTAGGTGCCATGCCCTGGCTCAAGGGCCCTCAGCCCTCTGGCTGGACTTGCGGCCTCTCCTTCAGGAGACTGCATCGGACCCTGCGGAAGGCTGTCTTCTTTCTAGCAGTCGTGGCTGCTGAGCCAGATGCCCAGGGGCTTGGGTCACGAGTGGTGGCAGGGTCGCCTGGCTGAGGGGGCCCGGGTGTGGGCCCCGTCTTGGCTGCTCACAGAATCTGGACCTCCTTTCGTACTCTCAGCCTGCTTCCCGCCGGCTGGGCAGGCCCACTGCTCCCAGTGAGGCCAGGGCAGGTGGCGGGGTGGCTGGGTAGGGACAGGGCCTCACCTTGATCGATCTCTGTGACATAGCATTCCTCCAGGGCTCCCGAGGGGCTGTGCACCTTGGCATCGATCGCCCCCTTGGCCCCGTTCAAGCTGACTGCAAAAGAGGCTGGCTGGTTGACCTTTAACCCTGACTCCTGGAAGCACAGCAGAGGTGGTTAGATCGGGGTGGTCAGAATGAGGGAGGGCGGGGCCCCAGAAGCAGGAGGCCCAAAGGGTTGCACTTACCCATCTGGCGTCCAACTTGGTTTAAAGAGGGAGAGCCATTGATTCTCGAGGGGCAACAAGCCACAGGCACACACCCCTGCCCCCGCCCCCAGGCGCATGCGCTCCACAATCACACCCCCCCGGGGCAGCGTGAAGGGAGGGCGGCCCCACCCGCTGGGCAGCACTCAGCCCCTGCAGGCTGTCCCTCTTTAAACCTCAGCCCTGGTGCTCAAGGGGCACAGGCTTCTGTTCAAAGCCTTTAGACCTGAGACACGAGAAAAACTCCACGCGGTGGCCAGGGGTGTGTCCTGCCAACCCAAAGCGTGGGCTGCACCCGGCCAGAGCAGAGGCCCGGCGCCCCGAGCGGGGCTGGGCGGGTCCCTCGACACAGGGCCGAGGCCTGCTCCGTGCACTGGCTCTGGTCTGGCCGGGCCCAGGAGCCCCAGGCGGGCGGTTTCTCTCAGTGCCTCACCTGAAGACTAGAAACAGTAAGGCGGCGGGCGTCGCCAGACGGAGAAGCCACAGGCACCACGAAGGGGCTGTCGGGAATGTGCTCCTCGTTGAACTTCACGGAGACCTCGTAGTCCCCTGCATAGGGAGAGACGCAGATAACGAGGCCCCACTTGGCTGCGTTCTAGCCTCCCGCCTCCCACGAACAGCCCAGTGGCCCTGGGTCAAGGTGGAGAGGGGAGCCGAGCAGGACTGTCTGCATAGACCCAACCAACACCCACACTGAGGCATCGCCGCCCCTCACCCCGGCCCGGCCCTCAGTACCTGGCTCCTGGACCACATAGGCCACACCACAGGAGCCATCCTTGCGGTCCTCGAAGGAGATCTCGGCCTTGCTGGGGCCCTCGACAGCAATGGCCAGGCCCCCAGCGCCGGCTTCCCTGGTCCAAATGCTGAATTCAGCTGTGGCAAAGCAGTGTGTCTGGTGAGTAGAGCGCATGCGCACCTCTCCCGAGGCTGCAACCCCTGACCTCAGCCCCTCCACCCCCCCCCCCCCGACCCTGCCCAGGAGGAGAGCAAGAAGCTGGCAGGAAGCAGGCCTACCTGGCACTCCAGCCTCGGCCCTCTCGAGGCCCGGACCTCCGGCGCGGACCTTGTGGGCACCCCCTTCCCCTAGGGGCCCCACGGTGAACTGGAAGGGGCTCCCAGGCACGTGCTGGCCCTTGTACTTGACGCTGACCGTGTGCATGCCCATCTCAGCAGGCACGAAGCGGATGCAGTACGTGTGGTTTTCCCCTTCCACAATCTCAGCTTCATGGGTCTTGCCTGATGGGCTGGTCACCTGGGCTGTCATGTCCTGGATGCTGATTTCTGCAGGTCGGGGGACAGCCTGGTGAGCAGGAGCCCCAGACCCCAGACTTCTGCTCGGGGTTACCAGGCCTCCCCATCGCCCCCCGCCACCCCCCGCCTCCCTATAGCTCCTACCGGGGATCTTGAGGCTGAGGTCACAATGACTGCCAACATTGGCCACTGAAGGGGCCCGTCGTCTGCGTGTGATGCTCTCTTTCACTCGGCCTTCGCCTGTCACCTTCACGGAGAAGGGGCTGCCTGCAGGAGGGGAGCACAGCCCGCACCCCACACAGGTTACATCCTGGCCCTGGGGTGTGATCAGGAGGGTTAGGGAGAAATGCGCGTGCGCGGCACTCACCAGGCACGTGCTGGTCGGCAAACTTAATGTTGATGATGTAGTTCCCAGGCTCCGTGGGGCAGTAGGTGACCCTGCACGTGCCATCCTCCAGGTCCTCTGTGTTGATGTCCACTTTGCTGGGGCCCTCGATGGACAGGCTGAGCCCGCCGTAGCCTGCCGAGGGGACACCCCTGAGCCAGAGAGCCAAGCACAGTGGGCTCACCCTGGCGGGCAGGCCGCCATCGCTTACCAGCATCACGGGTATCAATGATAAACTCCGCGGGCTCAAAGGTGTGGCCTTCATGGAGGCCCTGGCCCGAGACGCGCACACGGCTGGCGTCCCCAATCTCCGACTGGCTGATCATCACCGGGATGGGGCTGCTGGCCACGTGCTGGCCACTCTTTTTCACATGCACTAGGTGCTCCCCCGTCTCCTTGGGCACGAAGGAGATCCCTGGGCACAGAGCGGGCTGTCAGCCAGGGAAAGGCATGCCCCCGCCCCAACCTCCCTCCTTTCCAGAAGGCCCTGCCCCTCAGCCTCTTACCCACATGGCCATTGCGCAGCCGCTTCAGCAGACAGGGCTCCTCGCGGCCCGAGGGCGGCACCACTGTGGCCGTCAACAGGCTGAGGTCCGTCTCGGAGATGTTGATGGGGATGTCAGCAGCGGAGCCCACCTTCAGGTGGGACATGCGCATGGAGTCATCACCTGGCAGAGGACAGTCACTGAGTGTCCAGAAGCAGGGAGAAACAGCACCCACCCTGCCACCTGCCTTTTTAAAAATATATATTAAAAAAAAAAAATATATATATATATATATATATATATTTGTTATTGATTTCAGAGAGGAAGGGAGAGGGGAGAGATAGAAACATCAATGATGAGAGAGAATCATTGATCAGCTGCCTACTGCAAGACCCCCTACTGGGGATGGAGCCCGCAATCCGGGCATGTGCCCTGACCAGAATCAAACCCGGGATCCATCAGTCCGCAGGCCGATGCTCTATCCACTGAGCCAAACCGGCTAAGGCCTAAAATATATTTTGATTGACTTCAGAAAGACAGGGAGAGGGAGAGAGATAGAAACAACAGTGATGAGAGAGAATCACCTATCAGTTGCTTCTTGCATGGCCCACACTGCGGATCGAGCCCACACCCCGGGCATGTGCCCTGATCGGGAACCGAACCATGACCTTCTGGTTCATAGGTCGAGGCTCAACCACTGAGCCACGCCAGTCAGGCCACCTGCCTCTTCCTGTAACTTTCCCCACGGGCACCCACCTGTGACCCTGGCGGTGAAGGGGCTGCCTGGGATGTGCTGCTCATTGTACTTGACGAGGATGCTGTAGTCACCAGGCAGCACCGGCAGGTAGGACACGCTACACGTCCCGTCCTGATTGTCGGTGCAGCTGATTTCTGCTTTGGATGGCCCCTCGATGGCCAGGGACAAGCCCCCTAAAGAGAATCGTGGGTGAGTGCGTGAACCAAACCCAGGACAAGATGAGGGAGAGCCCCAACAGGCAAGCAGAGGCTGGGGGGCAGGGCAGGGGGCCCCACTCGGGAGTGTCTCTCCTGCGCCCAGCTCCCCACAGGCTGAGGGCATCCACGGCACAGGAAGACCAAAACCGGCTGCCACTCACCCTCTCCTGCGTCCTTGGTGTTGACTGTGAAGACAGCAGGCTTGTTCACTACTCCGTGGGTGAGGCCTGGCCCGTAGGCGGTGACGTGGCCACAGTTGACGTAATCCACGTAGAACTGCAGGGGGCTTCCTGAGGCAGGAAGAGGGGCCATGTGGAATGGGGACCTTGCGTTGGCCCCCAAGTCCTCCCGCTGCCCCAGGCCACTGTGAGGCGGTGGTGGCATGCTGTGGGAGCGCACCTGGGATGTGCATGTTGTCATAGCGGATGTCCATCTCGTGCAGGCCAGCTTCGCTGGGGGCGTAGCGCACCGTCACAGTGCCGTCCTTATTGTCGGTGATCGCCGGCTGTGCCACTTTGCCGGAGGGCATCCGTACCTCCCCTGCAGGGCAACGTGACAGGGTCAGGGCAGCCTGTTGGCACATCCTGGTTCCCTCGAGCCACCTCTGCGGCTCCCAACCGCCTTCCTGCTCCCACTCACCTGTGATCTCGCCCTTCTTGATGGTGAAGGGGATGACAAGGTCAAAGGGCCTCAGGCTGGTCACGTCCAGCCCATTGACACCCACCATGGGTCTCTCCGGGGCCTGCAGTGGAGACAGAGGGCCCAGATGAGGGGCTGTCGGAGTCGAGGGAGTCCCAAGCAGGAAGAGTTGGGATCCCTCCTCACATATGCCAGAACGGGCCTCCTGGGACACCCAGCTGGCCAGCCCCCCCAATGTCCCTTAGAGCTAGGCAAGCTGGAGGTGGTGGGCCAGGCCATACCCAGGTCTGCTGGGCGCCCGGAGCATAGGTGTATGGTGGGGCCAGCTGCTGAGGCCGCAAAGGAGGCTGCGCGGTGGGCTGGTCCCCAGCCAGAGCCTGCAGAGCAAACACAAGAGCTGCAGACTCTGAAATTACAGAGTAATCCTGGGTGGTGGTGGTGGGGGGCATTCAGGATGGGTCCCCCCAAGACCCTTCACCCCTAGCCCCTTCTGACCGTCACTTGGAAGGGGCTGTTGGGCACGTGCTCGCCGCCAAAGCGCACACAGATGACGTATTTGCCCGGCTGCGGGGCTGTGTAGAAGATGTCAAAGGTGCCATCCTCATTCTCTACCACATCCACGTCCACCTCGGAGCCGTCGGGTGTGCACACAGTGCAGGTAACCTTGCCTTTGCCTGCAGCCTTGGTGTCCACAGTGATCACCGTTTCCTCCCCAATCTGGATGGTGGGGCCGATGCCAGCACCTAGTGGGGCAGGGCGGGTCCCCAGAGGGGGGCCAGTGCATGAGCTTGGCGTTCAGGCTGCTCCTATCCACTGCCTGCCGCCCGCCCAGGCCTTTTACTGCCACCACCAAGCACAGCCAGGCCTCCCGCCCCTGAACCCCGAGCTGGGACGGTGAGTAGTTTCTCAGAAGGCAGGAAAGGTTCCCTCGAGCCACCTCAGGCCAGGGAGCCCTGTCTTGGGGGGCAGCCCCCATGTGGGAAAGGCCCCACGGGTGGCACCCAGGTGTTTGGGAGGAAGGGTGGGCCTGGAGGCCCGTGAGGCCGCTGCTGCCGCTGGGGCACAAGCGTTTGCTGCCACCTCCCCTGCCAACTCAGCCGCAGCTGGTGCCGTGGACCGCGCTGAGCAATGCCAGTGCTCCGGGTTGGGCGCACAGCTGCCTTTGCCCCGTGGCCTGGCCCCGGCCCCCAGTGCTGTGTGCGCACGCGGTGAGGCGGGGGTCCTGCTGCAGTGTGGGGGGATGTGACACTCGCCTCCCGCCCCCGCCCCCCCCCCCCCGGCCCAGGCCTGAAGGGGAAATGAAAGTTTCCTGACAACTGAGAATGCTCGCTCAACCGAAGGCTCGTGGTGAGGGGTGGCTGGGCACAGCCCAGAGCAGGCAGGGAGCTGGGAGCAGGGAAGCAGGGAGCAGCGGGGTTAGCGCCCTAGCAGCACAGCGCACAGGCAGCGGCAGCACCCAGAGGGAGGGGGACAGGAGGCCCAAGCCACAGCCACCGCCTCTAGGTTGCAAGGGCAGAGCAGCTGAGCAGCCTCCAGGGCCCCAGAGTGCCTGAGGAGAGGGGAGGGACAGTGACGTTACGACCTGCGCTTAGCCGTGGAGGCTCAGGGGGTGGTGGGCTGTGAGGCCTCAAAGTGACAGGCAGGCTGGCCCTGGCCAGGGACGCCCCCAGGAGCATGGAACCTGCTCCAGGGCTGCATTCCAGGGGTTCTCCAGCCAGCCTGCCCCTGAGCTCCCCTGTGGTCGAGGGCTCAGGCTGCCCTAGGCTCTGTGTTGGCCTTCTGCAGCTCTCCTGAGGTCCAGGCCTGGCCACCTGCTGCCCACTCTGCCCTGGAAGGCCTCACCTCATACCCATCCAACACCCGTTCTCTCCAACTGGGAACTGAACCCGCCATCTATAGCTAGTGGTTTGGGCCCCGACCTCAGGTACCCGTGAACCCCCACTTTTCCCATCCAGCCCATCAGCCGGTCTTGGCTGCTCCATCTTCAAAGTACACCTCCCAACTTGGCGCCCCCTTCTGGCTGATCTAAAAGTAACTTCAGCCCGGCCGGTGTGGCTCAGTGGTTGAGCGTAAACCTATGAACCAGGAGGTCATGGTTCGATCCCCGGTCAGGGCACATGCCTGGGTTGCGGGCTCGATCCCCAGTTGGGGCCATGGAGGAGGCAGCCCATCCATGATTCTCTCTCATCATTGATGTTTCTATCTCTCCCTCTCCCTTCCTCTCTGAAATCAATAAAAAAATATTTAAAAAATAAAAGTAACTTCAGCTCCCCAATTGGGCTCGCTACCTCTGTTCTGCACACAGTGGCCAGGTAAACCGAGACCACTCCCTCAACCAAGGCTTGACCCTGCCTCTGGTCCCCAAGGTCTTGTCCCCCTGCCCTAGGCACATATGCCTATCATCTCAGATCCCAGGGCCTATGTATTCGGCAGATGAGCCCCTGCTGCAAAGCCCAGGCCACCCTAACGTGTGCTGGCTGCCTCGCCCAAGCTCCAGGCCTGCAGCCCTGGGAACCTCCTAAGTAGCAATCGCCTCTTATTGGTGTCCCTGCCTGGGGCTGGCTCTCCTCTGCCACACCTGGTTGGGGACCCTCTGAATAACGTCACTGCTGGGGGGACAGGGGTAGGAAAGGAGGCGGGGAGGGCAGATAGGCCACCGCGTGCACTTTGGGGCTCTGAGGCTGGGCCAGGCCCCGCCATGCTGGCCGCCCAAGCAGTCGACGCTGGTGCTACTGCACTACCAGCTAGCCCCACCCGCTCATGCAGGCTGCGCCTCCCCCGGCCCGGGACGCGAGGCCCCTGGGAGGTGGGGATGAGGGTCTGTGGATCTGGCCAGGGCTGGGGACTCGCGCCTGTCGGGAGACCCCTTGTCCCCTTAGCCCATGCAGGAGCCCTTGACATGGAAGGAGGGAGCAAGAAGGAAGGGCCTGCTGCCCGCCTCCTGGGCTTTCCTGGAGTGCCAAGATCCCCAGACCCCAGAGCCCCAGTGGGGTGCCTCTCAGGATGCACCTCACCCCAAAGCTCTCAGCTGCAACCCAACTTCTCAGATGGGGAAACAGAGGCCCAGAGAGGGGACGGGCCAGAGCGCTCATGCTCAGCTCCAGAGGCCTCCCTGGGCCCTAACCCTCCGGCCACCCCCTCTGTCCCTGCCAAGAGCTGCAGCTGGAACTGTCCTGGGAATCAGCACGGAAGAGGAAAGGAAGCTGCCCTCTGGGCAGGAGGGGCATTGGGAGTGGCCCCGGCAAGCAGCTTACCTAGCCCGTGACCTCCGATTGACACTGAGGTGAGAGGGCAGAGAGCAAGGAGAAAGGTCAGGTGAGTCACTCAGGGGGCGGCCCCCACTCCCACACGCTGCCCCAAGCAGCGAGCCCTTGCACACAGGCACACCCAAGCCCCGTGCTGAGCGCCGTGGCCGATGGCGGGCGGGCTCACCTGTGACCGTGCACTTGCTGGCATCCCCGGTGGGCACGGCGCGAACACGGTACGGGGAGAAGGGGATCTCATCACCGCCATACTTGATAAGGATGGTGTAGCGGCCCGTCACATCTGGCACATAGGCCACCGTGTACGTGCCATCGTGGTTGTCTTGGATGTGCGTCTTCTTGGGCTTGCCCTCAGGGTCCTGTGTGGCAAAGCACAGGGGACGGAGGTGGTTGTCATAAGCCCACCCAGCCCAGGATCACCTCTGGTTCTCTTTTTCTAAAATATATTTGTATTCATTTCAGAGAGGAAGGGAGAGGGAGAGAGAGAGAGAGAAACATCAATGATGAGAGAGAATTATTGATTGGGTGCCTCCTGCATGCTCCACACTGGGGATTGAGCTTGCAACCCGGGCATGTGCCCTGACCGGGAATAGAACCATGACCTCCCGGTTCATAGGTTGATGCTCAACCACTGAGCCATGCCGGCCAGGCTCAGGTTCTCTTAAAGGAGCCAGCATCAAGTGCTGCTGCTGCAGGAACAGCCTCCATGTCACTCAGCCTCCATGGCCCAAAATAGCTGCCTGCATCCAGCATTGTCCGTTACTTCTCCACTGGCAAGGGCCAGAAGAGAGGTCCCCAAAAGCCCAAAGCTCCTGCCCCCCATGACAACAGGCAGGGCCGGGGATCTTGGCACCCATTCTGCTTTATCCCCATGAGTACCGCTCGGCTCCCATCCTCCACCCCAGGGCCTGCCCAGCACTAATGTCACAAGTGGGCAAATTGAGGAACTAAGGGCTTTGGTAATGGGCTCAAAGTGAGGCATGAGCTAGTGTGTGGGTGGGGAAGTCTGTGCCTGTCACCATCTTCCTAGACACAGGAGACCTGCCCTGGCTGGCATCATTCCCAGGGGAGACCTCAAGTGCCCCAGCTGC
Source organism: Cnephaeus nilssonii (assembly GCF_951640355.1). Lineage (NCBI taxonomy): Eukaryota > Metazoa > Chordata > Mammalia > Chiroptera > Vespertilionidae > Cnephaeus > Cnephaeus nilssonii. The sequence continues at coordinate 121,720,843 of NC_137071.1, read as the reverse complement.
ATGCTCTAACCTGCACATGGCTCCAGCCTGGGCCCCCACCTTCCCTGGCCTTCCCTGGCACCCAGCAGGGCGAGGAGCTGCCCAGGCCACCAGCTCACCGTGATCTGGACAGCCAATAGGCCTTCCCCTGCGTCCTTCGCGTCAATGGTGAACTCCACAGGCAGGCTGGCGGGCACGCCGGTGGTGTTGAGCCCAGGGCCGCTGGCTTTCACCTTGCTGGCGTCGTGCGTAGGCAACACCTTGACCTTGAAGGGGCTGTTTGTTGGGCCAGGGTGTTGTGAGTGGTTAGGAAGGTTCTTGATGCCCAGCCTGCCGCCCCCAGCTGGGCAGTGAGCTGCCTCTTACCTGCGGGGTACCTCCTCTTCCCCATACAGCACAGAGATGCTGTAGGGCCCCTCACGGCTGGGCACGTAGTTAACGGTCTGGGTGCCGTCAGCGTTGTCCACCACATCCACTGGTTCTACCAGGCCTGGCCCCAGTCCCAAACACAGAGCCTCAGCCAGTCTCCTGAGCCCTCAGCCCCACCACCCAGGACGGCAGGGGCTCAGCTGTGTGCCCAGCCCTCACCCCAGGCCTACCCTTCATTTTGCCCTCATCTGCCCATCCCAGGAATGGCCCTGTGCCCCGTGACACCAGACACTAATCTGGGTGCCAGCTTGGACCCTGGCCCTATGTCCCCGCTGCCACATCTGTTCAGTGTCTATTCTACCTCCTTCTGGTCCCATCACCTGAGGCTCCTCTATCAACGGCCCGTGCACCTGCTCCAACCTCTTGGGCAAAGCCTCTGCTCGCTTCCCGCTACCCCTCAAAGAGGATCATGCCCTCCCAACCTCCTGCTCTTTAAAAAATATATATTTTTATTGATTTCAGAGAGGAAGGGAGATGGAGAGAGAGATAGAGACATCAATGATGAGAGAGAAACATCGATCGGCTGCCTCCTGCACACCCCACACTGGGGATTGAGCCTGCAACCCGCACATGTGCAGTGATGGGGAATCAAACTGTGACCTCCTGGTTCATGGGTTGGTGGCTCAACCCCCGAGCCACACTGGCTAGGCCCAACCTCCTGCTCTTAAGCGTGTGGACACTCACCTTTGGGTCCCTGGACTTTGACCTGTAGCGGGGCAACGCCGGCCTTGCTCGTGTCCACTTGGAAGGACTGAGGCAGGTTGGCACGGACCATGCCTGGGCTCAGGCCAGGCCCAGAGCACTTCACCTTGGTCGCGTCTGTCACATCATGCACAGGGACTTTGAAAGGACTGCCTGGGTGGGGGGCAGAGGGATGGATTGTGTGTGAGACAGGGTGGAGGGCAAGCGGGTGGCCTCCAGCCCAGCCCTAGCTGACCTGCCTCCTCACCTGGCACTTGGTGGCCGCCGTAGGTGACATTAAGGCTGTAGGTGCCAGCCTCATAGGGGATGTACTCAACCGAGCAGCTGCCATCTTTGTTATCCATGCAGGACATCTTAGCCTCAGAGGGGCCCTCTACAGCCAGGCCCAGGCCCCCTGTGCCAGCTCCCCTGGTCCAGACAGACAGCCAGTTAGACCTGGAGTTTCAAGGCCCATCACGCCCCTGCCTCCTGGGCACTTCCTCACCTCGTCTCCACGGTGAACTTGTTGGGCTTGTTGGTGGTGCCACTTTGGATGCCTGGCCCATGGACGCGCACTCGAGAGGGGTCGCAGCCCTCGGTCACAGGCACCTGGAAGGGGCTGCTGGGCACAGGGCTGCCATCGTAGGTCACGTCCACAGAGTGGAGTCCTGGAGGATGGGGGGCTGGGTGAGGAGGAGCCCGGGCCACCCCACGCATGCCCCACAGCCCTGGGGAGCCCTGGCGCATACCCTCCTCGTAGGGCGTGTACTCCACTTTGTACGTGCCGTCACCACAGTCCTGCACGTAGGTCTCGGTCAGGTTGCCTGAGGGGTTGGCCACGCGGGCCTTGACATGCGGCCCTCCAGTTTTCGTCAGAGCCCGGGCATCCACGCTGAACTCAGTGGTAGCCTCTCGGAAGACGCCTGTAGGAGGGGCAATGAGGAGGAGGCATGGGCTCCGAGGGCTCTGGGGACCCTAGATGCCCCCCCCCAGCCCCCTGGTCTCGCAGTGGGGCCTCTCACCTTGGCCATCAATGCCAGGCCCGTAGCACTGGACACCAGAAGTGTCTACTGCGGGCTCCACCTGCAGCTTGCTGGGGAAGTTGGGCACAGGCTGGCCACCGTATTTGATGGTGACGGTGTAGGAGCCGGGGCAAAGGGGGATGTAGGTGATGGTGTGTGTGCCGTCACCGTGGTCTTGTATGTGCACCTCGGCAGGCAGCCCGGCCTCGGAGCGGATCTCGATGGTCAGCTCTGCGCTGCCTGCACTTGAGCAGTCCACATGGAACTGGCCCGCCTCCCCAGCCGTGGCGCGCTCCAGCCCAGGGCCGGAGCACTTGACCTTGGATGCGTCAAAACACGGCACCACGTGGGCCTTGAATGGGGAGCCGGGGATGTGAGTGTCGGCGAAGAGGATGTTGATGTTGTAGTCTCCGGGCTCGGTGGGCACATAGGACACGGAGCATGTGCCATCCCCATTGTCCAGGCACTCGAGCTGCGCCTCGCAGGGGCCCTCCACGGTCAGGCCCAAGCCGCCCGTGCCGGCACCCTTGGTGTCGATGGTGAAGCGGGCAGGGGAGCCTGCACTGCCGCCCTGCAGCCCTGGCCCAAACGCCTTCACCTGAGGAGAGACGGGCAGGTCAAGAGCTGAAACCACACCACCTCCCTGACCCTTGACCCCTGGCCCCCACTTCAATCTATGTCCTCTTTTTTTAAATTTAATTTTTTTAAAAAATATATTTTTTATTTCAGAGAGGAAAAGAGGGAGAAACATCAATGATGAGAGAGACTCATTGATTGGCTGCCTCCTGCACGCCCCACACTGGGGATCGAGCCCACAACCCAGGCATGTGCCCTGACTGGGAATCGAACCTGGGACCCTTTAGTCCACAGGCCAATGCTCTATCCACTGAGCCAAATCAGCGAGGACAATCTACCTCCTCTTGTTCTGGCTTCCCTCCCCCACGAGACAGGGGCATAAGCAGGCCTCGGCACGATAAAGGGTAAGAGCATGTCTGGGAAAGACAGGGGGGCCCCCATACCTCAGTTACCTTGCTAGGCTTTGTGGGAGGCACGGCTTCCAGAGGAAAGGGGCTGCCAGGCACAGGCACACCGTCGTAAGTCACCTCAACCTCATAGGACCCCTCCTCGCGGGGCACAAAGCGCACGACACTGTTGTCAGCCCCCAGGCCGGGCTCCACCTTGCAGGGCACTGATGCGCCCGATGGGCCCACGATCTTGGATGCCACTTTGCCTTGGCCACCAGCACCCTTTGACTTGACTGTGAACTCCTGGTCTTTGCCAACGTCCACCTCTATTGAGATGACAGAAGAAGGGAAAGAACTGTGACACTGAGCCCGGGCAGCTCCTGGGCCATCCTCGGTAACCACGACAACAGCCCCAACTACTTACTCTCTCCCAGGCCAGACACCTTGATCTTGCTGAGGTCCAAGCTTGGAGACACGCCCACGGAGAAGGGGCTCTTAGGGATAGGATCCCCTCCGTAGGTGACATTGACGCCCACTGGGCCCTGGGAGGGGTACAGAAGGGTAGAGTCATATAGGTCATGACCCTGGTCTCCTGGCCTGCAGCTTCCCCAGTTAGGAATTGGGGACTGGTCAGAGAGACACTGGCTCTCCTTTAAAAAAAAAAAAAAAAGTTTACGGATTTCAGAGAAGAAGGGAGAGGGAGAGAGAGATAGAAACATCAATGATGAGAGAATCATTGATCGGCTGCCTTCTGCACACCCCCAACTGGGGATCGAGCCCACAACCCGGGCATGTGCCCTGACTGGGAATCAAACCATGACCTCTTGGCTCATAGGTCGACGCTCAACCACTGAGCCACGCCGGCCAGACAACTGGCTCTCCTCTTCCGCCCCTGGCCTTCATGCCCACTGTCTCCCACGTGGGAAATGGCAGTGAGCGGGAAGCCTCCTGGAGCAGCCCAGCCAGCCCACCGCTCAAGGAGGACCACGGGCGTGGTGGGTGTAGAAGAGGTGCAGCTGCAGAGGTTAAGGGCGCTACCTGCTGTATAGGAGTGTACTTGACCGTGTAGGTATTATCGTGGTGGTCGATGATGTCCACATCACGCACTGCTTCCCCCTTGGCCGTTCCCGAGAACTGGACATCCAGTTTGCCCTTGCCAGCGGCTTTCGCATTGACCGTGAAGTGGGTGGGTTTGCCAAGCTCAACACCTAAGGTGACACGGCAGCCATTAGGGGCACGTTGCCTCAATCCCCCTTGAGGTCCCCGACCTCTCCAGAGGGTGGTCATCCTCACCTGTGCGGCTGAGGCCAGGACCCTCTGCCTTCACCTTGCTGGCGTCATGGGAGGGTTCCACCTTGACCCGGATGGGGCTGGTCGGTGTAGCCTGCAATGGCGGGAGGAGCGGACTAAGAGGAGAACAGCACCCCAATGCCCAGCAGTGTCGGGAGTGGGAAGCAGCGACACCCACCTGGTCAGCAAAGAGGACCATGATGGTGTAGCTGCCAGCCCCACGCGGTGTGTACTTGACCGTGAAGGTGTCATTGTCATTGCGAATGATGTCAAAATCGATGTCGGCCTCAGCCGGGCCCACCACGCCAGGGGCACACTTGATGCCAATGCTGACATCGCCTGCAGCAGGGGAGGGAGTGGAGGCTGGGACCTCATGTGGATGCCTCACCCACATGTCCAGCCACCGGAGGCGGAGCCTTACCCTGGCCGGCCTCCGTGCAGTCCACGGTGAAGTAGGTGGGCTCATGAGCCTTGAGCCCTGTCTTGGCCACTCCTGGGCCATACACCTTGACCTTGTTTGGGTGGCTGCCGGCTCCCACGTTCACCTGCACAGGACAAGGTAAGGGCAAGGGCATTACCAGCCTGGAGAGGCAGGGGACCCTTCATCGACTGCTGGCTGTTACGCAAAATGGTGCGACCACCTTGGGTCTTGTGGTGCCTCCAATGATTAACCATAAAATGACCATATGGTGCTGTGATTCTCCTCTTCCGCATCTGTCTACCCAGAGAGATGAGAGCACTCGTCTGCATACTTGTACCCAAATGTTCATAGTGGCACTATTCACAACAGCCAAAAGGGAAAACGTAACAAAGGCCCATCAACAAATAACTGGATAAATACAATGTGGTCTAATCCATACAATGGACTATCATTCAGCCATGAAAAGGCAGGAAGTACCAATTCATGCTGCCATGTAGAACCACAATGAAAACATTATGTTGAGTGAAAGCATTCAGACACAAAAGGCTAGACATTGCATGGTTCCATCGCTAGCAAATGTCTAGAACAGGCAGAAAGCAGAATAGTGGTTGCTCAGGGTCGGGGGAGGGGAATTTTGGGGGGAAGAGGAGCGTTTGTTTGGGATGATGAAAACTATCTAGTCTTGCCCGGTTGGTGTGGCTCAGAGGTTGAGCATTGGTCACGGTTGGATCCCTGGTCAGGGCACATGCCCGGGATGTGGGCTCAATCCCCAGTAGGGGGTGTACAGGAAGCAGCCATCAATGATTCTGTCATCATTGATGTTTCAATCTCTCCCTCTCCCTTCTTCTCTGAAATCAATAATAATAATAATAAAAACCCTACCTAGTCTTCAATTGTGTTATCCATCGCACAACTCTGAATGGATTCAAGACTACCAAGCTATATACTTGGAATGGGTGAGCTGTCTAGGATTCACGTTTTACTTTTATTTTAGTTTAATATATTTTATTGATTTTTTACAGAGAGGAAGGGAGAGGGATAGAGAGTTAGAAACATTGATGAGAGAGAAACATCCATCAGTTGCCTCTTGCACACCCCCTACTGGGCATGTGCCCGAAACCAAGGTACATGCCCTTGACCGGAATCGAACCTGGGACCCTTCAGTCCGCAGGCCGACGCTCTATCCACTGAGCCAAACCGGCCAGGGCTGGGATTCACGTTTGATCTAAGAGAGCTATAGATAAACACGGGACAGGTGCCCTAGGAAGATGTGATGAAGGGCTGTCCAAGGCCCGTGGGAGGGCCGGCTCACCCGGAAGGGGCTGTTAGGGATGCTGACGCCTCCCCAGGACACCATGGCTGTGTGCTTCACGGGCTTCCTGGGCACGTAGGAGCAGCTGTACGTGCCGTTGCCATTGTCCTTGACTGAGGCCTCCACGGGGCAGCCCTCGTTGTCCTGGAAAGTAGGTGGCCAACTGGTCAGTACCCAGATCTGGGCACCTGCCCACCCCCACCTCTGTGCCATGGGTGGGCACCCCACCTGCACTTGAACTCGGAGAGGGGCCTTCCCGCCGAGCTTAGCGTCCACCGTGAACTCCGCTGGCTTGTTGACCGCCACGCCCGTCTTCTCCAATCCAGGGCCACGTGCCTTCACCTGATGGGAAGCCACCCAGATCTCAGGGGACCAAATGCAGGCCACCAAGGAAACAGGGTGGCAGGGAAACACCAGGGCCTGGAACCCCAACCACTCAGCCCAGCCCCCCAAGGGGAGGCAAAAGGGGGCCAAGACCCGGGCCAGGGGCACGTGTGCATTACCCTGTCCGGGTGGAAGTCCTGCGGCGCCTCCCGGATGTCAGCCATGAAGGGGCTGAGGCGGATGTCCTCGCTGTTGCACAGCACGTGCACAGCATACTCGCCGGCCTCCTGGGGCCAGTAGCGCACATCACAGGAGCCATCGCCCTTGTCATCACATTCGATCTTGGCCTGCGACGGGCCCTCCACGGAGAAGCCTGTCAACAGCCACCAACTCTATCAGTGCCCTGGAGCCTGGCAGGGGGCCCCCAAGGTGCCCACACTGTGGGCCTCCAACTCACCCAGGGTGCCTACGTCATCCCCGATGGCCTCCACCACGAAGTCCGCTGACTTGCCGACGACACCACCCTCCAGGCCGGGCCCCCAGGCCCGTACCTTCTGATTGCCACACTCTGTGCCCACCTTCACCTCGAAGGGACTGTAGAGAGAAAGCCACACGGGGGGGTGTGCTGAGGGACACTGCCCTGGAGGGGCACGGCCCTGAGCAGGGTCGGGGGGGTTACACTGCATTGGGGCCTCACCTGCGCCCAATGTTCTGGCCCCCCCACGTGATGGTGACGGTGTACGTGCCAGGCACCGTGGGGTAATACTCGAAGCCGTAAACACCATCCCCCAGGTCCTTCTGTTTCACGCGCTCCTCACCCTCTGCCAGAGACAAAGGAGGGCCTCAGGCCTGCCCAGCAGCGCCCCTGGGGTGGCCCCTGCCCACCTCACCTCAGCTGCAGGCTGACTTACTTGGACCCTTCACAATGACCTTGAGCTCCCCACTGCCCGCGCCCTTCGTGTACACCTTGAAGTCGGCAGTCTCCTTCACCCGCACGCCTTTGGGCTGGAGGCCCCGGCCCACAGCGCGGCAGGCACTCGGGTTACAAGCTGTGGGCAGAGGGCTCATGAAGCCGCTGGGGCTGGCACGGGGCGACCCCTCCCTTGCTTCTCCCCACAGGGCTGGGCCATCAGGATGAGGGTGGGGACCCTCAGAATTAACCCCAGGAGATAGGGAGGGACGTGCCAGAAAGAAATAAAAGGGACCCTGACCCCAGGACCTGTGGCCCAGACCAGGATGTGACAGCCTCCTCCCACCTGCCCGGCCCCACCCAGCCCGCCCCTCCCAAAGGAAGACAGATCCAAGTACCGTTGACCCTGTGGGCAGAGCAGAGAGCAGCAGGATTCTAGACAGCTCGAGCAAGTTCTTCCGAAGGTGAAAGCGTGAAGAGAAAGAGAGATGGAGAGGGCGAGAGGAGCAGAAGAGGGGCCCCAGCGGGGGAGGAAAGAGAGCTCACCCCGACAGTGGAAGCAGAGACCCCGGGTGCCAGGGTGGGGAGGGCTGGAGTGGGACCCTCCAACCAACCATCCCATGGGAGGCCCCAGCAATGGGGGGGGGGACGTAGGTGGCCGGGACCAGCCTACCTTGGCCAATAGTAACAGTGTAGGGGCTGCGAGGGATAGGCACGCCAGCGAAGGTGACGTGCACAGTGTGGGCACCCTCCATGGTGGGCTGGTAGCTGCAGCGATAGGTGCTGTCGCCCCTGGCCTCCAGCTGAGGCTCCACAGTGCCCTTCTGTCCGGTAGGGTCCTGGATCGTGACCTCGACGTCACCTGAGCCAGCTCCTGTCACAAAAGTACCAGCTTAGCTCCCAGAGCCTCCAGGCTGCGCCCGGACCCCAGCAACAGTCCGCCATGCCAGAACCGCCTGCCCGGCAGCCTCCTCTCACCTGCGGTGAAGATCTCAAAGTAGGTGGTCTTGTTGGCGATGTTGCCGCTGGGCTCCAGGCCAGGGCCCTGGGCAGTCACCTTGCTGGCGTCACCCTGGGACTTGTCCACGTACACCTCAAAGGGGCTCTTGGCGATGTGCTGGCCAGCAAAGAGCACGGTGACCTGTGTCCAGGAGGGGCAGGCTGTGAGAGGGTCGGGGCCCCACAGCCACTGTCCCTGCCACCAGCCTCCCCCACGGGCTGAGGGCTCACCTTGTGAGTCCCCGTCACCTCGGGGACATACCAGACAGAGAAGGTACGGTTCTTGTCATTATTGGCAGTCACTTTGGCCTGTGGTAACAAGGAGCCCATGAGCCTTTGCTAAGACCAGAACCTTTATTTTTTTAAAATATACTTTTACTGATTCCAGAGAGAGGAAGGGAGAGGGAGAGACAAATAGAAACATCAGTGATGAGAGAGAATCACTGATCAGCTGCCTCCTGCACGCCCCACACTGGGGACCAAGCCTGCAACTCAGGCATGTGCTCTGACCGGGAATCGAACCATGACCTCCTGGATCATAGGTCGATGCTCAACCAGTGAGCCACACTGGCCCGCCAGGCAAGAGCAGCCCCTTTAAATGGAGGCACTGCAGTGCCCCGCCCTGCCTGAAGGTGGCCCTACCTCCTCCTGGTGTCCAGCTGGGTCCTCCACATACACCAGCACCTCTCCCTGGCCGGCACTTCTGGTCTCCACAGTAAACTCTGCCCGCTTCTTCACCATATTGCCTGTGGGCTCGATGCCTGCCAAGCGAGAAGGAGAAAGGCCTGGCTGGCTGCTAGGGCCATGGCCTTACCCCTCCCCCATCACCCTTCAAGAGCATCTCCTCCCACAGCTCAGCCCCCTCCCCGCCATCCCTGTGGAACACTCAGAACTGGCTGAGTCAGTTCAGCGTGAACATCAGCGCACGGAGCTTGGCCTTGGGCCCCAGCTGTACGTTTGCTGTGAGACAGGCCTGGGCCTGTTTTCTGGAACTTGCACTTGGGTTTGCCCGGGCCCTTGCTCCTGCGTGATACCCTGGCTGGGTTTGGTCTCCACTTACAGTAAAGTGGTTGGGTGCTCCCTCCTTGAACAGGTCCCACCTTGGGTTGATGGCTAGTCACAAGTGGCCAGTTTGGACCAGCTCCGACCCATTCCTGTCTGACTCTCAGAGGGGGGGCATTTGAGAACCTAGCTGCCATGTCCCTGAAGATCCCCAGGGACCTCCAAATTCCAAAAGGACACTGTCCCCCAGGGAGGCCAATGCACAGGCCCCATGTCCCTCACCTGGCCCGTAGGCTCGGGCTTTCTTCGGGTTCAGTTTGGGTCTCAGGGGAGCCCCTGGCTTCAGCTTGGCCTTGGGGAACTGGGACAGGTAGGTCATGACGGAGTGTTCATCCACATTGGGGTCCACGATCTCCTCGGGGGTGATCACCTGTCACAGTCCAAAGACAAGAGCCATTTGGCCTCCAGGCCTCAGAGATTCCCGGGATAGGACCCCGCTCCCCCCTGGGACTTGGCCCCTGGACAGCCCTGGACGTCCAGGCAGAGTTGTACCTGAGGGATGCCCAGCCAGTCATCGGCCTGCTGCATGGCTTCTCGCGCATTGTTCACAGGCTTGCTGGCGTCCCAGGAATCCCAGTCAGGACACAGGCCTGCGGAACAAGAACGACTGAGTCTGGGGTCCTCCAGACTCCCCTGCAGGCCGTATCCACTATCTTCCGCGCAGCCCCCGCTCCAGCCCCGCGCCTCCTACTCCCCACGCTCCTTACCCGGGGCGCAGCTATCCACCAGGGCGCCTAGGGCTCTGCCACTCTGCCAGTCCCGACTGAAGTTGGTGATGGGCAGCTGCGGCAGCTTGTTCTGGATCCAGCCCAGGAGCCTCTGCTTGGGCGTTTGCTTCTTGGCTTCTTCATCCTCCTCCTCATCCCACATGGGCATGGAGATGGAGTAGTGCAGAATCAGGGTCCAGATGAGGCCCAAGATCAGCTTCAGGTTCCCATCCACGATGGCCTTGCTGTCTGTGAGGGAAAAGAGTGGCGGTGTTGGGCAGCAGGGGGGCCCACCCAAGTGTCCCTGTGCACGTGTGCACACAGGGGCTTGTGTGGGGGGAGGGTGCCCACACAGGGCGCCAGGTGGCTCCCAGGCAGTGGGGAGCGTGGCGGCACAGGGATCCCCACGGAGGGAGAGGCCCCCGGAAGGGGGTGTGGGTGGTTTCAGAGGGAAGGAGACTTTTGGGGGGGCGATGACCCACCCATATAGTAGTGAGGGGGTGTTGCTGGAAGCCCTGGGGGACAAGAGGAAGGACTGACAGCTGCAGGCTGCAGACAGGGCCAGGGGAAGGCCCTGGAGTGAGCATGATGGGCCCATCACTCATCGCCACGGGTTTCCAGGCAACAAGCAGTAGGAGCAGCGCAGCCCTAGTGGGCCTGGATGCCAGGGCCCCTGACCGGGGCTGAGGAAGGGGAAGAGGAAGGCTGGTGGGTGGGGCAGTTGGGAAATACAACTGCTGCCCCAGGGTGGGTGGCATGAGGCAAGGGAAGTGGAGGTGTTGGGCAAAAACCCTTTGGGTGGAGGGTGCAAGCCCCACCCCGCACTTCCTTAATGCCCCCCAACCCCCGCAGGACCAAGCTGGGAGTCAGGCACGGTCCCGGCACAGGGGAGGGGCCGGAAGCCCAATGGAACCACCAGTTGGGCCAATGAGTCGTGGCTCACTGGGGCCCAGCAGGAGGATGAGGACACATTCTGGGGGGCCCCCTCGCCCAGCCCGAGGAGGAGGGCAGAGCCACTGAGGCTGGGTTGGACGCCCAGGGCCCAGCCTGGGAACTGGGGTAGCGGAGGCCATGGGTGGGGTCCTTGATCCCGCTGCCTCAGCAGAGCCCAACCGGCTGCTGCCTGCCCTCCTTGCCACCTAACGGGCTGCTGGGCTGTGGGCGGGCGGCCACCAAGCTAACCACAGGGGAAGTGGTTAGGGCGGGCACCCTGCACCCTGTCACCATGGGAACCCCTCTGGGCTGTGGGACCCACCCAAGGCCCCTGTGGGTCTCGGCTTCAAGGGGTGAGGGGCTGGGAGAGGGGCTCAGAGGAAGGCCAAGCTTTCTAAGAGCTCATCTTCGAAACCCCTGCTGCCTCCAACCTACCCCAACCCCCAATCAAGAGAAAATACTTGTCTAGTGAGTCAACTTGGGGGTGGGGAGAAGGGGATGGACGCCACCAAAGGGCGCTCAATGGCGGGCGGCCTCTGAGTCCAGTAGGCAGCACCCTGAGGACCAGCTGAGCCACTCAGAGCAGAGTGGCCTGTCTGTCCCCAGACTGAGATGGGTCAGGGTCCCGCACCCCTGGCTTGCACTGTCCCCAAATGGTGGGAAAGTAGAGAGGAGGGCTTCAGGCTAGTGGTGACTGGAAGGCTCAGAGAAGACCAAATACACAGGACCAGCAGGGGCTTCCCACGAGGCCCCCGTCCCCAGAGTCCTTGGGTCCAGAAGAAGAGCCCTAACGAGGCCTGAGGCCCACTGTGACCCAGGAGGGGGACACACAAGGCCAAGCTCATCAGCCCTGGCGGGTCAGGCTGGGCCCACCCCCTGGTCCACAGGAGGCAGGCCTAGGCCCTCCCCATCCCCCTCAGAAAAGAGAGAGGGAAGGGCCAGGCTTCGTAGGGAGAGTGCCTGGTTGGATGGCCCCGCCCCCTCCCACCCCCTTTCCCCAGCCCCTGGGCCAGCCTGCCCCCTCCCTCCCCTAATCACTGCTGCTTTCCAACATTTTTTTGCCTTATATGGCAAAGCTCTGGGAACTAGGCCTGCTCCAGCCAGCTCAAAAGAGAAGGGAGGAGGAGACCCCCCCTCAGACAGCTGGGGTGTGGCCCGCCTCCCCACATCCGGTTGCCCCCCCACCCAAGGCTCAGAGATGACTCAGCTTGGCTAGACACACACTGGGACTGGGGGGGTGGGCCTGAGCCTCCAAAGGCATTCCAAAGAAAGAGGTGAGGGCGTAGGGGCCAGCCCTCTGAGTGGTTGGGGGCACCCGAATCTTGGTCTCTCACTTTCTCAGGCTAAGCCTGGACCGCATCGGGGCAAGGGGGCCAACTGCAAGGTCCCTTTCAATTCGGAGAAAAGTGCACGTCCCTTCTCTCTCTGTTGTACAATGCCCCCAAGTCACCAGTGCTGGTGCCCGTCCCGGAGTGGGTTCCACCTTAAGAGCCAGGGATGCTACAGTAGGCCCGGTCAATGCCAGCATCACCAGCCCAGTGACACGGACACTGGGCTGGCAGTGAGCCCAGCACACGCTGGAGTACCTCCCAACCAACTCCTGCATTCAAGATGCAGAAAAGCCAAGTCCTGCATGGAAACAAGAGTTTGGCCCAAGTTCAACAGTAATTCAGTGTCTCAGTAGACGACCAACCAGCTCCCTTCACTGGCTGACACCCAGACTCATTTCAGGTACCGTTTTGCTGGCCATGCCCTTCTCTGGCCTCCTAAGTTCCCTGGTGGAGATCTAAACGGGGGGGGGGGGGGGTTAGAGCCATCTCTGAGGAGGGGGGCATCTCCCAAGACCAGCAAAAGCTGAGAGCCTTAAACAATGGAACCCACAAACTCTAACTCCCTTGTTTAGGAACCACGGGGAAACCTGGAAGTCAGAAGGCCCTCTCCAAACTGCTGTAGGAGGTAGAGAAACGGGGCCTCCCGCTGCACAGGGATGGGACACTGGGCGCAGGGCAAGAGCCTGGCCAGTGCCCACCCTCCAGGCCCTCTCCCACAGCAAGCGAAGGGGCGGGGGCACGGCCTGCGGAGGATGTGAGCTCAGCCTGGGCGCGGGCCAGCCGGGGCGCGGCGGGCGGGGGCGCGTAGCGGTCCGCACAGCAGCGGGGCCAGCCTGCCAGCGCGCCTTTGTTCTCGAGGCCCGGCCCCGCGCGGAGCCCCTCGGCCGAGGTGGGGCGGGGGGAGAGGGCCGGGATAGCACCACGACTCGGGGAGGGTGGCTGGGAGGGGTCTACCCGGGGGAGATGGAAGGACACGCGGAGCCCCCCGCCCTCGCCCTCCCGGCGCCACGGGGCGGCACGCGCCCTCACCGATGGACACGAGCTTGATGTTCTCGCGGTCCAGGAACTCGAGCGCCACCGACACGTTCTCGAGCTGCATCTGGCGGAAGGTGGGCCTCTGGTTGTGCTTGCGGTGCATCTTTTTCTGGCTGAGCACCTCGAGCAGCGCGATAAGCCGCAGCCCGTCACTCAGGTCCGTCTGCAGGTTGGCGATGCGCTTGCTCACGCATTTGAGGTGCTCATTGCACCAGCGCGTGAATGTGTTCTGCTGGATTTTCTTCCACGGCGCGTCCTCCGCCAGGTCCTTCTCGGTGGCCGGCATCTCGGCGTCTCGCGTGTCGTTACCGCCACCCGGAGCCGCGCCCGCCGCGCTCTGGCCCGCTCGGGAGTGGGAGCTACTCATTTTGAGGCGCGAGGAGCCGATGGGCGGTGCTGCAGCCTAGGCGAGGGGACGGCCCTTTAATTAAAGTCGCAGGCACTCCGGCGTGCAAGGGGCGATGCAGACAGCGGAGGTTGCGCTGTGGAGAGAGCGAGCCCTTTAAATGCGGGCTGGGGGCGGGGCTGGGGGTGGGGTCATGATGGGGCGTGGTCATGGGGTGGGGCTTTGGGGGTGGCCCGCCCCACCTCGCCCTTTGGAATGCCCCCCAAAGCCCCCCCTCCCGACCCCGGGCAGTTTTGAGGCGACCCCCCTTGCCCCCCGTGCTCCGAGGAAGTTTCGTTGGACCCCAAATGGGGCAAGCACGGCCTCACGCCAGTGCTGCAGAAAACCCTGCAGCAAGGAAAGGCTGAGCAGCTTCTGGCCCTGGACCACCGGGTCTCGGTCTCCAGCGAGCAAGCCATACAAGGGACTTTCCTTCCCCATGGCCCCTAGGGCCATAGCGATGGCTGGCCCTCTGTGAGTCACATGGGCTCCGCCCCCTCCCGGCAGCACAACCCTGACCCCACCCCCCTGGGGCTCCAGCTTGGGGGTTCCCCAGCCACACCCTGTCCGGTGCCCCAGCAGCAGCCGGGAAGGGGCCGATCCTAAGGCTGAGCCCTTGGAGAGCACGGTCTGGGCCGGCACTGCTGTGAGCACGTGCCCCACACCTGGGAAGCGGCTGCTGGCAGAGCCCGGACCCTACACTGCCTCCCAGGCTGCTCCCTAGACCCTCGCTCCTGGCCAGGCATTGCGCTCTTCACAGCTCTGGTCTGTGCACCTGCGCCTGCAGGTCCCCACCGCTTCCCTCCCTCCCTGCTCCACCCGGGAGGAAATGGGGCACTGGGCCAGGAGGCTGCCAGAACTCCAGGAGCAAGCAGCCTTGGAAGGGGCCCGGTGTGCCAATGGGCATTGGCAGAGGGCACCGCGTGCGTGTGATGTGAGCACAGACAGCGAGTGTCCGCCTGGGGTTGCTGTCCACCTGGGGCACTAGGGGTTTCCTCTCTTGTCTAACTGGTCCCGGAGCCCAGTTGTGGCCAGGCAGGAGGCCAGGGGCCCCTTCCATTGGCTCCTGGCTTCCAATAAGGCTTGGCAGGCTCTGAGCACCTGGGTCTGGGTGGGCTTCAGGGCTGTGGCCATGCAGAGGGGCCCCTTCTGAGAACAGGGTGGGAGCAGGGGACTGAGAGGGACAAACCAGAGAAGACTGCTAAGGCCTGGGCTGTGTTGCCAGGGCAATGGGGAACTACTCACTCAAAATTAATTTTCTAGTAGAAAAGTCTGGCGACAGTGAGGAGGCTGATGTGGGGACATGGGCACCAGCAAGAGGCCTATTGGAGACACTCACTGCCACCCTCTTCAATCAAGAGAAGCCTTCATCCCCAGAGTGGGCTTACTCCTCCCAGTCCCATGTGCCTCCCTTCTCCAGTATGTTCCCTTCTTTAGGTCTCTGTCCCTCCTACTGGATTCTTAGATTGAGCTGCAGACTAGCCATAATTAAGTTATCTGCTAAAGACCAGTGGGACAGCAAGCCCCGGTTCAGCCAGCATGTCATGTCCAAATATGGTTGACTCTTGCATGACTAAGTGCCGGCATTACCCACGGTGGGGCTATGGTCCCAGCGGGCATCTTCCCTACCCGCCAGCATGCTCACGTAGGGGCTACCTGTCACACGACTGGTTTTCCCCACCCATGGTGGTGGTAGAGACTCCAAATGCCATTTCCCAATCTGAGGCCCGCCTCCTGCGCACTCTCCCCTCTCCCGAGCACTTCCCACCACACCTGCACAAAACTCCACACCAGTGTCTTGTGAACTGGAGTGAAGGTGGGAGGGAGAGCTGTGAAGGGGGAACCCGGATGGACCCCTTCCTGCCAGGCTCCGTTCAAGACACGCTAAGTTGTCCTTCAGCTCCCCCTGCCCCCACTGGAAAGCAAGTTCCCAAGGACAGCATTACATCAAGAACTGCTATTCTTTTCACTAAGTGCCATCCAAATGGATCGTCTGTGTTCATTCCTTAATCTTCAGAGAGCATGGAAACTGAGTCAGAGTAACTGGCCAGCACTCAACTCTAACAGAAAAGGTGGGCAGAAGCTAGGTGGCCTGGCTTCCAGCCCTAGGCTTTCCCTATTTGGGGGAGACAGGGCTGGGGGTGTAGAAGGTTCTTGTCCCTAGGGGACATCTTATCACCACCAGATGGCGCCCCAATCACAAAGCCCCCAGATCAGGCAGTCTTTGGAAGCCTAAATCCAGCTCTTTCATATTTTCCCTTATTTGGAGTAGATTCTTGGATGTTAGACACACCCCGCCCCCCACCCCGCCCCCGGCCCTGAGACCCCAGGCCAGGCCCTCCCACAGGGGCGCTTCAGCTGGCCGAGAAAGCCTCCTCATGGCACAGGGAGAAGAGACCTGGGTTGCCCAGGTGCTGCAGATGAGGGGACTCATCTCCTGAGCTCCCGCCTTGGCCGTGCAGCCTGCAGCACGTGCAGGCGGGCCTGCCAACGGACTTCACCTACTTTCCCTGCACCTGGGAATCTGGGTATATTGCTGCTCACATCCTGGCTGGCAGTGAACATCGAGCTCCGAGCCAACCTGGGACAGAGCCCAGGGCCCAGCCCAGGAATCTGGCCTGTCTGAAGAGATCCTGCGTTCGGTACCTGGCTGAAGCCCTGCCCTGGCCCCCACGGAGTGCAGCAGCCCCAGGCCAGCTCCCCTGTGCCCAAGGCAGCTGGTGCCCTGAGGATTGGTGACAGCGAAGAGCCCGCTGTTGCCTTCCCAGGTGGCACACTGGCTGCCAAGTGTCCTTGCAGTTGGTCAATCACCTTCGCCCCACACTATTCCCTGCTCTTGGGGCAGCTCGTGGGCACCCACACGAGCCCATATCCTACCAGGTGCTCAGACACGCTCCTTCTCAGGGACGCCCGTGGCCTTGGGCTCCCACAGCTTCGCGAGAAGACTAGGGAAGGCAGCCTCTGGGTAGCGCACTCCCAGGAGCAGGGGGCGTCTCCCCAGCGTTCACGCTCAGGCGCCTCAGCTGCACTTGGCTTGGCCTTGGGTGCACGCCCGGCGCCTGCGTCCTCGGGCTTCGCCGCGCGCCTTCGCCACCCCCGCCCCGAGTCCGTGAGCAGCGCGGTGACCATCCCGCGCGGAGGCCTCACCTGCTGTCCCTGCGGGCGGCCCTCAACCGCAGGGTGGCGCCCGGCTTGCCTGCGCGCCCCGCAGCCAGCGCCTCGGGATTCCGCTGGCGTCCGCCGCGCGCCTGGAGCCTCTACGCGAATGGGCCGCTGCCGCCGCTTGCCTTCTTGTTGGCCGCACCCCCGCCCCGCGCCCGCCCTGCACCCGGCCCGGCCCGGCCCGGCGAAAAAGCCTTAATTGGTAAAATCGCCCAGGAGCGGGGGAGGGGGGCTGGGGGGCGGGGGCGCGCCGTGAGCTCAAGCACCCAGGCTGCCTGGCGACGTGCCCCCCCTCGATGAGCTCACCGCCCTTCGAGGACCGCTGGGGTGATTGGGGGGGGGGGTGGTGGTAGGGTCCTCTAAAGAGCCCGTAGGGTCTGCAGGGCCCACGTCTCAACACAGCCAGAAAGGCCACCTCCTCCAGGGAGCCACCCAGTCACGGCCCCTACCTTTGCCCCAAGCCTGGACTGGCCAGCAAGTGGGATTCTGTCCTCTGGGGCGGAGTGGAACAACAGGCCTTTGCAGGTATCCACTGAATGCTTACCAGCCACAAGGCCCCAGCGGGGCAGGGAAGCCTGGTGATGAGCAAGCAGCCCAGCTGCCACCAATTGGGCCCCTGCTGAAGGGCACTGAATTGTTAGAAGCAGGATCAGGTGCCGTTCCGAAGCCTGGGAGCGTGCGGTGAGGAGCAGCCAGAAAGAGCCAAGTGTTTGTGAGCTGGGTGGGCACAGCCACACCCTGGCTCTGCCAGGCTCCCTCTTCCTCTTCTATATGCCCATTTCCTGGTAGCTTCAGATTCAGCCTAAGTGTCACTTCCGAGGAAGGCCACATAAAGCAGTGTCGTTTTAACATTTTGCCCACAATAAGAATGACTTGTTTCTATCCTGAGCCAGTCTGTGTGCGCATGCACACAGGCTGGCACCAAAAACTGAAACAAACATTTCACGAAAATACCCTCCCTTAGTACCTGTAAAGCACTTGGGTATTTTCTATTCTGTTCTACTTCATTAAAAGAGAGGAAGGGGCCCAGCTGACGTAGCTCAGTGGTTGAGCGTCGACCTATGAACCAGGAGGTCATGGTTCGATTCTCAGTCAGGGCACATGCCCGGGTTGCGGGCTCGATCCCCAGTGGGAAGCGTGCAGGAGGCAGCCAATCAATGACTCTCATCATTGATATTTCTATCTCTCCCTCTTCATTCCTCTCTGAATAAACATGTATTTTCAAAAGAGAATAAAAGAGAGGAAGGGATAAAGGAAGGGAGAGGAAGGAAGAAGCTTGGTCACACCTGCTAAATGAATTTGGTGATCTACAGTCTAACACGAATGGGAAGGTGGTGCTCACTCTCCAAGCCTCCCTTGCCAGTGACCTTTCTACCTAGACCCATGGTGGGATCTCCCAGCAGTGCCAGGGTTTCCATCTCTCACTGCTCGCTCTGGTGGGACCCCCCACCACTATCACTGGGGAGGGAGGTGGATTATGATCACTTGATAGATCAGTGGCCTGACCTCAGCTCCATTGGGTGGCTGCTTGGAGCTCATGGCCACGGCTGTCCTTCAAGGACGGAAACTTACCTACCACAGGGATTGTCAGGGTTACAATAGGTGAGGGGGCATGAAGGGGGCAGTGGCCAAGTGACTGGACCCCAGAACCCCCACCTCCATTTGAAGCCTCTCTTTACACTTCTGCCTCCCTCCCCCTCCACACATAACCCCTCCCACACATGCAGTTCTTCATACCTGCTGCTTCCAGGTCTGGGGGGAACGAAGGTTTGTCCAGCACCAGCTGGTCCCTGGTGTTAAAAAAAAAATGTCATAAATGAAAGACCTTTTCTCCTTGTGTTGAAGGTTTTGGAAAACCACTAGAATCAGCTCCATTCCTGCTGCCAAGGCAGGCTGACTCTCCAACTGGCCATGCCAATGGCTCCCAGATGCATCAATGGTTCCAGGGTTGGAACACAAGGCGTTCTTTGAGAGGCTTTTGGTCCGCTGACCATTCACTCTTGTATGTTGCTTGTGACAATCTTCCTTCCACACACACATTTTCACAACAATCACCATCTGATGACTTTTGTTTCTATCAGAGCTGTTTCAAAGAATTCAAACACTGGGGAAAAGCCAAAGGCTCTCGAACGTCCTTGAAAAGTTAAGTTTTGTCCAGTGCTAAAGTCTGAAGAAGATTCTGATCTTACGGAAAACACGAATAGCTCAGGGAACAATCATGTCCTTGGACATGGATGCTGAGAAATGCGTTCGTGTTGATACTATTTTTCCTTACAACTTTCAATCTGGCTGGAATTGCGTGTTATACAATATACTGCTTGGAAGCCATTCCCCATCCTTAAAGGTGAAACTGTCTTCTTTTTTGTTTGTTAATCCTCACCTGAGGATATCCTTCCATTGATTTTTAGAGAGAGTGGCAGGGAGGGGGAAAGAGAGAGAAACATTGATGTGAGAGAGACACA
Organism: Cnephaeus nilssonii; assembly: GCF_951640355.1. NCBI lineage: Eukaryota > Metazoa > Chordata > Mammalia > Chiroptera > Vespertilionidae > Cnephaeus > Cnephaeus nilssonii. Next base: position 121,701,434 of record NC_137071.1, on the reverse strand, counting down.
TCAATTGGCTACCTCCCGCACGGGCCCAGACGAGGGCCAGGGATTGAGCCTGCAACTGGAATCGAACCCAGGACTTGCCCTTGACTGGAATTGAACCCAGGACCCTTCAGTCCGCAGGCCGACGCTCTATCCACTGAGCCAACCCCGCTAGGGTGAAATTGCCTTCTTACTCTGGACTTGGACTCGGTGGCTTCCTAGCCCTTTCATCCTGGCTGTAGTTCCATGGAGGCCATAGATTTCCTCCAACAGGAGTCCTCTGAGGACTCGGAACCCCTGCTGGGCCACAGATGTCCAGGTCATTGCCATGAGGACTAGGTACTGGCTGGGGGAACAGTCCATTGAATGCACCGCTGCACTTGAGACCCTTGGGCAAGTCTCTTCCCTCTCTGGTCTCCCGATTTCTGCTCTATGTGATGGGGGTGACGCAGGGGGCCTCTCAGCTCTGATGGTCAAGGGCTCCCCCTGGTTTCTGGTGGTCTGGGATGGGTCTGCCCTGCAGTGGGGCTGTACTTGGGCTCCAGGAGCCCACAGGGTGGGCGCAGGGGACCATCACAGTTCAGACTCCTGGTGCCGTCTATGGTGGGACCTCATAGTGGGACAACAGTGGGGGACATAAAAGGCCGAGTGCCGAGGCAGGTGCCGGGGGAGGGGTGTTCCTTGGGGAGACGGCAGACCTAGAATTCCTTGACCTCATAAGGAAACAGCTTGGATGCATACAGGGAGGGGTGGCATGGGGGAGGACTGAGCCTCCGGGACATGGGCCAACATTGCAGAAGAAGGCTTGGAGAGGTGCTGGGGAATCTGATCTTGCCAAAACTCAAAATTCCACGAGGCAGCCTCTGAGCGGCCCAGAGCCCAAACGCCATCTCTCTCCCTGCTCTGAAGCCATACACGTGTCTGGGGATCCACATGTCTCCTCTTCATCTTTCAGGAGACAGAGCAGGCCCCACCGTTACGCTAAAGCCAAGTCAACAGCAACTCTTCTGAGGGTCTTTGTCTGCAGTCAGTCCAGGGGCCCGTGTGTTTACCACTCTGCCTGGCAACCTTCTCCCCTCCATGGAGAACTGTTCTGTGACCCTGCACCAGCTGGGCCAGCCAGCCTGTCTGACCCAGAGCCCACCTCTCTTCTGCTCCCCATCACCAGCTGTCATCTATGAGACCAGGGACAGCACCTCCTTTTCCTATGTTCCCAGTTCTAGGCCTGCCCAGGGAGGGGCACCTCAGTTGGCCGCACACTCCACTGGCTGTCTTTGTTTAGAATCTCCACGGGACCACTTTCCTTTCTCCATGGGACAGCTCTTGACTGACAAAGGCCCTTACCAACTCCTAGTGACAGTCCAGGCTCCTCAGTAGGCCTTGGTGCTTTCTGTGGTTTGCCCCCCCCCTCAGTCCCTGGGCCCCCTGTCCTGGCGTGGCGCTGAACCCCCCTGTCCTAAACTTTCATGGCACTGAAACCCACGCACACCCAGGTGCTCAGAGCCTGCCAAGCCTATTGGGAGCCCTGAGCAGGCCACTCTGGGTCTGGAAGGGCCCCATTGGCTCCTTGTCTGGCCATCTCCTGGGTCACACTGGGCGCAGGGGCCATTCACACAGGAAGGGAAACCCCTAGTGTCCTAGGTGGATGGCAACCCCAGGCGGACACTCCGCTGTCTGTGCTCACATCACACGGCGTCCTATGCCAGTGCCCATTATTGGCACGTCCGGCCCCTTCCAAGGCTGCTTGCTCCTGGAGTGCTGGCAGCCTCCTGGCCCAGTGCCCCATTTCCTCCCGGGTGGAGCAGGGAGGGAGGGAAGCGGTGGGGACCGCAGGGTGCAGGTGCACAGGCCAGAGCTATGCAGACAGGAAAGCTGGAGGGGAACAGGGGGGAGGTGGTTGGGGGGAGGGAGGCCTGGGGGCAACCCAGGGCCTGGGCTCTGCCTGGGGTCGCTTCCCAGGTGTGGCACACGCACTCAAAGCGCTTGCAACAGCGCCGGACCCGGGCCCTGCGCTTTCCAAGGGCTCACCCTCAGAATGGGCCCATTCCCGGTACTGCCCGGGCAGCCTGCCAGGTGCGGCCCAGGAAACCCCCCCGATTCTGGGTAGCAGGGGCTGCGGGGAAGGGGCGAGCCCACGTGACTCAGAGAAGGCAAGCCACGCCGTGCGCACCGGCCCCGCCCCACTTCCAGGCTCTGGCCGGTTTCTGCCGGTTCCACTCGCAGGGGCCCCACTCCTCACTTCTCGCCCGAACACACCAGTGGGTGACGTCTGCGCTCGCTGGCCCCGCCCCGCCCCCCCATGTACAGGCGGGTCTATTCTCATTTCCCTCGCGCGCAGGCCCCGCCCCTCCCTCACGTCCAGCCCAAACTCCACAGCGTGTGACGCCGGGCTCGCCGACCCCTCCCCTTTCCCTGAGCGCGCAGCCCCGCCAGCTCCCACGGTCCAACAGGTCTGAGCTGCTTTGGCTCTTCCCGGGGGCGCGCAGGCCCCGCCCCTCTTCCGCCTCTAGCCAATCGCGCTCGTTTGTGAGGTCTGGGCTCACCAGCCCCGCCCCGCCCACTCCCCAGGCCAGACCGGTTTGCGCTGGCTGCTTCCCAGCGGACTGGCTCCGCCCTGCGCGGCGCGCGCACCCCGCGACTGTGACGCGAGCGTGACGCGAGTGCTGCCGCTCCCGAGGCACTCTGCTGCCACCGCCGAGCTCCGAGGCAACCGTAGCTAGGCCCGTGTCGCCAGGCCCGGGCAGCCACTAGGCCTCCGCCTCCCGCCATGGACGACTACGCGGTCCTCTCGGACGCTGAGCTGGCCGCTGTGCTGCGCCAGTACAACATCCCGCACGGGCCTGTCGTGGGTATGCGGCGGCGGGCGGCCCCCTCCCCTTCCCGTGTCCCCCCCCCCCCCGCCTCCCGGGTCCCCCTCCCGGGCACCAGCCCGCACTGCGCGCCCCCTCCTGGGACTCCCTCCCCAGGTTCTGGGCCCACTTTCCTGACCCCCCCCTCCCCTGCGCCCCATGTCTGGCCAGGCTCCACTCGCAAGCTCTACGAAAAGAAAATCTTCGAGTACGAGACTCAGAGGCGAAGGCTCTCGCCCCAGAACTCGTCCACATCCTCATTCTCCTATCGGCTCTCCGGTGAGACCCCCCCCCCCACCCCAGGGCCCCACCTGACCACCTGTGGGGACGTATTTTGCGCTATAGGGAGGATTGGGTTGCGCGGGTGTGGCAGGGACTCTGGCCGGGAGGGGCAAGAGGAAAAGAACTTGGGGGCCAATGGTCCTGCTCTCCCCCTCCCCCATTCAGACTCAGATTCAGCATCGGTGGACTCGGATATGTACGATCTGCCCAAGAAAGAGGACGCCTTACTTTATCAGAGCAAGGGTAAGACGGCGGTGGGAGGGGCCCTGACATCTTCAATTCCACTCCCTCAGGGACCTCAGTGTCAGGAAGAACCTGAGACCTCAATCCCCACTGTCCCTCACCAGCCCTGGAGGGGGGGGGCAGCTGTGTCACAGGCCCCAAATAGGATTCACATTCGGACCATGGGGCCAGGTGGGGGACACCACTGCCCCCTCTACTACCGCTACCTCCCCCCTTTCCCAAGGCTATAATGATGACTACTATGAGGAGAGCTACATGAGCACCAGAACTTACGGTGAACCTGATTTTGCGGGCACACCCAAGGGCTTCCGCCAGCCCGCCGCTGCACTCGCAGATGCTGACACCTTTCACCACCAGGTGAGCTAGCTGCCGGGCACCCTGTACTTAGGTACAACCTCGGGGGGGGGGGTCATATCTGGGTTTGGATAAATCATTGGGGCCCCTGGGTGCAAATGGTAGCTTTCAAGCCTCCAGGAAGACATGGGGTCCGCAGACACCTGCCTGGTCAGGGCTTTCCTTTGGGGGCGCTGTCAGAACTGTTTGACTAGAGCACATGGGACATGCTTTGCACCCCGGTCTGGGGATCTAGGTGTGAGCTCTTTCTGAGAATCCTGGGGCAGAAGGTAGGGTGCACGCAGTCAGGACAATTACTGAGCAAGTGGCAAAGCCCCGTGGACATAAGGCCAGGAGTTCAGAAGGGTTCTGGAGCAGGGCAGGCCAGCCAGGGAAGTTTGGCCTGAGATATGACAGGACCACGCTGACCCCGACAGGGTCTCTTCACCCCGCTTCTCTCCTTCAGGTGCGTGAAGACAATTTTTTCTCTTCAGACGAGGATGGCAAGAATAGGTGAGTCGTGGGGAAGGCCAGGGGCCAGGACGGATTCTGGACCCAGACCCTCCTGGCCCATCTGCTCCCCTCTTTGCCTCAGGGAACGCCCCGTGTATGGCCGGGACAGTGCCTACCACAGCATCGCGCACTACCGCCCTGTTTCCAACATCACCAGAAGCTCCCTGGGCATGTCCTATTATCCCACCACCTCCTCCACCTCTTCCATGTCCTCAACCTCATCTTGCCCCCCCTCGTGGCTCGCCCGCCGAGCCATCCGGCCAGAAAAGCAGGCCCCTGGGGCTGGGCTGGGCCAGGACCGCCAGGTCCCACTCTGGGGCCAGCTGATCCTTTTTGTGGTGTTCGCTGCCTTCCTGCTCTTGGTTTACTACTCCATGCAGGCTGAGGACGGCAACCCCTTCTAAGGGGACACCTGAGGGTCCGGCTGGCTTCATGGCCAGCGGCTCATGGAAGTGCTGGCCAACTGCCTTAGCAGTATTTGTTGGGGGGAGGGGGGTGGGGGACTTTTCGTGTGTGTTCTAGCTTGTGGGTGCCTTGTCCTACCTTGTCCTGCCTAGGAGGCAGCAGACCTGGGCTCTCTGCAGCATGGTGGGCCTGGGCTGACCTTCCTCCTGACCCTGCTTGCCTCTGACCCTTAGGGCCCAGGAGGGCAAGACCCTTCTCCTGAAGAGGAGAACATAGTTGTTGTCATTGCATGCCTCCTGTTGTTGTCACCTTGTTGGGGGATTAACCAAAGGCCGCCCTGACTTCTGTTTTCGTGGACACACAATAAAAAGTTTATTTTTAACGCGTGGGCTCTTCTTGCTGGGGAAAGGGTTGGGCTTCTCTGCCTGGGGCCTCTACCCTAGGTCGCAAAGATCCCCACCTGGCTCTGTTGGCTCTCCTCCTTTGCTTTGGGCACATTCTACCCACAGACACATTTGGGCTTCGCTTGTGGGGTCTACTGCCAGACCTCTTGACTACTTTTGAAAATGACTGCGGCACCATAGGTTATGGAAAGCCCAGCTGGAAATGCAGGTGAGGCTGCGCGCACCATGCTGGCTGCAGGTGCTTTAACCGGGAAGAGCTGACGCTGACCTTGGGGTCTAAGGGGCAGCATGTGTTCGGTGGGCCTTCTCTTCCGGAAAGCGGCTTGTTTAGTGACACGGGGCAGTCATCGTCATCTGAGATGGCCCGCCATCTCTGGGTAATCGGATTCTTCAACTGACTATTCTTATTTATCTCCAGGTTTTCTGCCATGGGTATTGAATCATCTTCAATATGTACACGTGCTTATAGCAGTGGGTACTGAGGGAACCCAGGGTAGAATGCCACGTGAGGCTGTGCGTCCTGTTGGTGCGCTGCCAGCACAAGTTGGGAAAGCACATAGGCGTGTACGCCATGCAGGCAGGTGGGAAGCAGAGGTGAGGCCAGGCTGCCAGGACAGGTGGGGCCCTGGCATCACTCCATCTCGCCTCTGACCAGCTCCTGGCTACAGGTGGTAGGACTCAGCAGGTGGCAGCCTCTTACTTGACACAGCGCCCATAAAGTACCCATGGGCTCCTGAGCCTTCGGGGCCCTCGGCTGGCTATGGCCACACAGCAAGCTTAGGTCAGGGCTGGGACTGGGACCCACCTACTCCAGCTCCTGGCCATTTCTCTTTGCTGTATCCTAGTCTCTCCCCACATTTTTAAAGAATATGCTTTTATTAGTTTCAGAGACGAAGGGAGAGATAGAAACATCAATGATGATAGAGAATCATTGATCGAGCCCACAACCTGGGCATGTGCCCTGACCGGGA
>NC_137071.1:121017505-121095258 GCF_951640355.1 Cnephaeus nilssonii | reverse complement strand
CCGGCTAGGGCCTGCAACCTTTTATTGGTGTATGGGATGATGCTCCACCAACTGAGCCACCCAGGCCAGGGCAGAGGTACTTTTATTGAGGAGGCTCGAGGGATGAAACCATTTTTGTTTTTTGCCCTTTTCAGCTTCTAGAGGCCGCCCACATTCCTTGGCTTGTGGCACCTTCATCCATCTTTAAAGCCAGCGGTGAAGCGTCTTCTCTCTGTCTGGCGCTGCCCATGTTTCCATCATCACACCTCCTTCTCTCACTTTCCTGCCTCCCCCTTTCCTTTATGAAGATGCATGTGATGGCATTTAGGGCCCACTCGGATAGTCCAGGACAGTCTCCCCATCTCAAGATCCTTGACTTGCCCTGGCTGGTTTGGCTCAGTGGATAGAGCATCTGCCTGTGGACTGAAGGGGCCCGGGGTTCGATTCCGGTCAAGGGCGCATCCCCAGTAGGGGCTGTGCAGGAGGCAGCCGATCAGTGATTCTCTCTCATCATTGATGTTTCTCTCTGTCTTTCCCTCCCCATTCCTCTCTGAAAAAAAAAAAAAAAGATCCTTGACTTAATCACATCCACGGAGTCCCTTTTGCCATATAAGGGACTGTATTCATAGGATCCTGGAACTAGGAAGTGGCCGTCTATAGGGGCCAGTATTCTGCCAGCCACACCTACGGAGAACATTGCCCGGCGAGAGTACAGGCTTTATGTGGGGGGCCCAGGTGTCTCTTGGTTCCCATGGGTGGTGTCTGGAGAGCCACTGGAAGAAGGTGTCCAAGGAAGAGGCAGTGGCCCTGGGCTCCTGGGTGTAGATTTCCCACGGACAGGAGCGAGCCCGGAGCTGGCTCACTCCTCTTGACACAAATATCCTCATAGTTGCTGACCTCGAAGGCTTTCTCTTATTTTCCTACCAGCTCAGCCATCCATGCCACGTCTTTAGATTTCATCCTACGTTTTAGGGGTTCTGGACCCGGAAGATTTCCCTGGACATGCTGACCACATTGCTCACTAAGTCGCCGCTGTGTTCTCCTACAGCACTTGCTCCCACCCACCTTCCAGCTCCCTTCTGCTTCCCGCCATCTCTCTGTGGCTGGGGATTCTGACTTGAGAAGGACCGCTCAGCCACGGTGTGCAGGAATTCAGAGCTGAGGCTGGGGGGCCAGGGAGGAGCAAGCCCACCGATCACTTCAGATGGCTCAGTGGCCCCCGCAGGCTCTCCTGGCCTCCAGCCTGGGCTTTTTAGTTGTTGTCCATCCTCCCCCGAGGATATCTTCCCACTGATTTTTAGAGAGGGGAAGGAGGGGGAGAGACGGCGGGCAGGGGGGAGGGGGGAGACATCGATGTGGGAGAGACACAGATTGGTTGCCTCCTGCATGTGCCCCAACGGGGGCCGGGGGCAGAGTCTGCAACCCAGGTATGTGCCCTTGACCAGAATGGAACCCAGGACCCTTCAGCCCGCGGGCTGACTTTCTAGCCACTGAGCCAAACCGGCTAGGGCTGGGCCTTTTAGATCCAAATTCCACACTTTATCAGCCAGAGGGACAGATGATGGGATATGCAAGTCTGCTCTTGTCCCTCCCTCCCCTGCTCAGGCCCTTCTGTGGCTCCCATCCCCTCCTGCCGAGGCTCTGACTCTGCACCGAGTCTTGGGGCGTAGCTGCCCATTCCGTGGTCACTTCTGGCCTCTGCTCCCCTGATCTCTGCCACTCTGGACACCCGGTGCCATTTACTGCTTTATGGGGTCTGTTGTTTAGTGTCCTCGCTCCCCCTCCCGGAAGTTGGCTCCAAGTGGCAGGCCTCTGGTTCACTGCTTTGTCCTGGTCATTAGCCGTGCGTGGCAGGTAGGGGTTCAATGGGTCGTGAGTAAATGGGGGACCTGGCCAGAGGTGGGGCCGACAGGCGGTGCAGGCGCCAGATGGGAAATGATGACATGGGGGGCCGGTGGCGCTTGAGTCCCTGAGCGGCGCAGTATGTCTCCCCCCCCCCCCCCCCCCCCGCTTCCCTGGGCCTCCCCCCACCCCCACCCTTCCCCAAACCCTCCAAGGTACCCAGGAAGCAGCCTCCCTCAGTTCAGAATCTTACAGAAACCGTTTATTCAGGAACAATTCAAGAAAGCAACTGTGGGGTTGGGTTCCCAAGGGTTAGGGTGTGTGTTAAGTGCCGCCGCCCGCTGCCCACTGCCCACGAGGGGTGTGTCTGCAATGAATGGCCGTGTGTGTGTGTGTGTGTGTGTGTGTGTGTGTGTGTGTACCGCGGCATCAAAATCCAGGCCTTCTTCTTCCCCTCCCCTTCCTCCAGCTCTTGCTCTGAGACCCCATCTTCTCCGGTGGCAGCCTGACCACCCTCAGTCACAAAGAGCCCCAGTGATCCCGTCAAGACATCTGGGAGAGAGGGGAAAAAAAAGCATCTTTTCAAATGTCAAGTGGATAAACAGTCAGGGCGCCAGATGTGCGGCTGGGAACCCTCCCAATGGCTCTCAGGCCGGCGATCTCCCCAGGGGTGCTGCCCAGCAAGGAGCCACCCAGAGGCGGGCTGTCCCCGTGGCCGCCGGATGGCGGCCCCTCTGAGTCCGCATCCCCTTGGGAAGCCCTGGGCAGAGAAGCCGGGAGGTGGCTGCCCTGGTGGTGGTGGCGAGCCCCTTCCCATAAGCAGCCCTTTGGGGACAGGGATGCAACTGCGAGCAGGTCCCTGCGGCAAATGAGGTGGCCGGAGCAGGCACATGCCCTTCCTGAGGGGGAGACCACAGGGAGGCTCAGGGCCCAGCTGAGCTGGCAGAGCACAGGGCCCGGGCCTGGGGACAGGCCGCCACCGGGAATGGTCCCTCGGAATGGGAACCCCCCCCCCCCAAAGAAAAAAGTAACAGTCGCAGAAGAGGCAGTTTCTGGAGCGAGGTCCCGCCCCAAAGCGGCGAGGGTCAGGCCGGGGATCCCAGCCAGCCCAGAGGCACATTTAATAGGATTCCCGAGGATGTTTCAAGTGGGCAGGGCGGGTCTCTCCTGGGGAGGCTCCCAGCGCCTGCCTCTTCCCACAGCCCCCGCATGAGGTATTGTGCTCTCCCCCCCCAACCCCCCTCCCCCCTCCCCCCGCTGACAGCTAAGCCCCCTCCCTCCCTCCCTCCCTCCCTCTTCTCCCCCACCCCCCCGCAGCGCATGGGTGGTCGGGAGCACCCATTGGGGGACAGGACTGGATGGGGCCCTATGTGGGGTCGAGCTCAAAGACCCCGTCGCTGGTGGGGGTGGTGAAGAAGGAGGGCGGGTCCGAGGTGGCGGACTCCTGCCCCCCGCTGCCCCGCCCGCGGGCGCGCCGCTCCTCCAGCCGCAGGCTGCACTCGAAGTCTAGCAGCTGCCCCATGAAGTTGAAGTTGGGCGAGATGTTGGACTTCTTGCGCTTGACCAGGTCGTAGGCATCGTTGAGGGAGAGGTGGAGCTTCTGCATGAGGTAGGCCACGGTGACGGTGACGGAGCGGCTGACGCCCGCCAGGCAGTGGACAAGCACCCCGCAGTTCTGGCCCAAGGCTTCATCTAGGCAGGGCAGAGTTGGGGGGCAGAGTGAGGGGCAGGCCAGTGGTCTTCCAGAGGGGCCCTCGCAGCCCCCGCCCCGTCCCACCCTCCAAGTCAGGTGGCCCTGGCCAGGCTGGCCTGGGAGCCCTGCCCAGCCCGAGGGTTTCTGGCCCCAGTGCTGCCTGACCCCACAAGTACCATCCTGGCTTTGGGCTCTGGGGATGGCCGCTGAGCCCCGGGGGGAGCCCTCATGAGGGAGAGGGGCAAGTGATGGGAGAGGCCAGGAGCCAGGCCTGGCGGAGGAGGGAGAAAGGGGAGGCCAGGGAGGACTCACCAATGAACGCGATGGCCTCAGGAAAGAACTGGGACAAGTTCTGGCTCCAGTGGTCCGAGATGGGAATCTGCTTGTAGTGAAAGTCGCCATTCTTCTCAAAGAGGTTAGGGAGGTTGGGGGTGACATTGAGGATGTAGCGGATGCCTAGCTTGGCCAGGCTCTCCACGTTGGCCGAATCTCGGGCACAACCCAGGTAGAGGTTGGGCAGGATCTGGACCGGGAAGGATGGTATCAGCCCCGATGGGGGGGGCGTGGCACCCTCCGAATCCAGGCCGCAGCTCAGGGAGTCTCGGTCGGGTTCAGATTCCGCGTCGGAGCAGTCGGAGCTCAGGCATAGGTTGCCCAGCCCCACCACCGGGCTGGGCACCATGGCCATGCCGGCTCCGCCACGGCTGCTGAGGCTGCTTTCGCACAGCTGAGGGCACTCAGCCTGGAATCTGCTGAAGCCACCTGGGAGGGAGAGAGGAGGTTTCTGCTGATCTGGCCCCCGAACCAGGGAAACCAGCCCCAGAGAGCCCGACCCCTGAGGGGTCTTGCAGCTCTCCCCAAAGGGGACTCAGAAGCCGGCAGCCTGTTCTAGATGGGCGTCGCCGTGTGGTGCGCTTATGGGCCGCCCAGCCACCCTCACCTCGTGCTGTTGGTTACTTGCTGGACAGCAAGTGCTCACTGTGGCCGCTGGGCCGAGGCACAGCCATCCAAAAAGGACCTCACGCCTCCAGGGCCAGGCCGAGGCCGGCGCAAGGGCTCAGTAGAGTCTAGATGCGCTGCTAACCTCGGGGGTGGGGGTGGTGGGGTGGTGGTGGAGGGGGACTACAGCCATCAGTTACAGGTTCCCACGTGAGTCCTCTGCCTGGGTGTCTCCCTATCTGGCTCGACCAGGAGTGCGCTGCTGGCAGGGGCCAGGTCACAGCCATCTCTGTGCTCTCTTCAGGGGTGAAATGAGACCCCAAGAAGAGGGGAGCCCGGGAGAGAGCGGGACATTCCACCTGGATGGTCCCAAAGTCCCAAGAAGCGGGCATTTCCTTGGTCTACAGAGGAGCTTCTATTTCCCCAGGCTGGGGCGGGGGCCTGGAGGCGCAGCAATCTGTGGATTTCTAGATCCCCGTGCCTTCCGAAGGGAGCAAGGGAACACAGCCCAGTGACCCTCCTCCATGGGGAGGTGGGGACAACTGGTTCTGTAAGTTCATAGAAGCCCTGTCCCTACCCTGGATCTCTGGAGTGTGAGTGTGTGTGTGTGTGTGTGTGTGTGTGTGTGTGGCTCGGCAAGGAGACAGTGGGCTTGTATCAACCTGTCTCCCTTCCATCCAGCCCTGCCATGACTGGGGGGGGGGGGAGGGGGGGAGAGGTCTCTGCTTTCTCAGGCCTCCTTCTGCCTTCCCTGCTTCTCTCTCTCTCCCTCTCCCCACTTCCTGCCTTTGCAGAGCAGGGTTTGTCCTGTGTCGCTGGCCTCCTTACCCGTGGCTGAGCAGCTGCAGTAGGCGGCATTACTAGCTCAGGAAGCCTGGGAGCCAGGCCGGGTCAGCCCCTTTCTACCCATTTTCCAGACTCAGAAACTGAGGCTCCCAAGGGGGAAGGGCTTGCCCACGGTCACACTCAGGGGAGGGTATCTCACCTCCACTTTAGACAAAAAGAGCGGAGATCGCTCAAGGTCAAATGAATTGTGACTCCCCTCTGAAGGTGGGGTCCTGCCTCCCAGGGTCGGGATTCCCCCCCCCCCCCACCCCGGCCCCCGCCCCCGCCCCAGGCTGGTGACCACCCCTCCCCCCGCTCGCACGTACCCTGTAGATAGTATGCCAGGTAGCCTTCCTCCCGCAGCTTCTGGAGCAGGGTGCCCAGCACCGACTCGGGCTCCCACTCCTCAGCCTCAGCCTCAGCCTGGGCCTCGGCATCCCCGCGCCGGTGCCGGCCCCCGCCCTGGTCGTACAGGAGCACAGGAGCGGGCGGAGGCGGCTGCAGCGGCGGCCCCGGCAGGAGTGCGCGCACGGACAGGCTCCCCCGCCGAAGGCGGCGCAGCAGCAGCGCGGGCAGGGCCACGCTCAGCGCCCCGCCGATGCGCGCCGACTCGTACATCTCGCGGCTGCGGCAGTCCAGGAGCAGCAGCTGCGGCTGCGGGGGCGAGAGCTCCCGGCGCAGCCACAGGCACGAGCGGCCCAGACCCTCCATGGGTTCGCGGCTGCTGGCACGTCGGGCCGCTGGCGCTGCGGAGAGAAGGGGAGACACGTGTGGTGAGAGCCGGCGTCCTCCGCGCCCGGCTGCCACAGGGCGTGAGCCCAGGGGGTCAGGATGGGAAGTCAACCCCAGGTCCCGAAGGCAGGCGCCCAGGACGCCCGCAGGGACACCCCCTCCACCGCTCGATTCTCTCTTCTCGCGCCCTTCCCACAGTGAGGACGCGCAGAAGGCATGTTGCGCCCCCAAAGAACACCCGAGGCAGCCACCGGGGTGCCTGGTCGCCGCTCACCGCCCCGAGAAAGGAAGTGTGAGAGGTCCCCCAGAAGAGTAAAGCTGGGCATCCCACGGCCCCTTTGAGAGCCGTGGGTTCCTTCCCAGCCTCTCCTGGGGTGCCCCAAAGCCCCGCACGGCCGCCTTCCTTCACACCTTCCTTGCTTCTGAGTTTCTCGCTCGGCCTGCCCGAAATCACTCCCCAAGTTCGCGCTTCAGACTTCGGGGGCGCGTGCGTGTGAGAGGGGCTCAAGACCCAGGTCTCCCCCACGGCCAGGTGGGCCCAGGGACTAGAGGTGGGGTAGAGGCGATGGCCCTTTCGGAGCTGATCCAGCCCCGGTACCCACCCGCCCCCCGCTCCCCGCAACCCGCCAGTCCAGGGGGGGGGGGTGGAAAGAAAAGGAGAGAGACCTGAGTCTTGATCCCCCCGCGGGTGGCCCTGTGCCGATGCCTCGGCCAGGGCCACCGCGGGACTCGGAGCGCGATCCTCGGACAGGGTGTCCGCGGGCTGGGCCTCTGGGAAGAAGGTAGTGCGGCCGAGCAGGCGCGCACGTGGAAGCAAAGTCCTGAGCCGCAGGCGCGCTGGCTGCTGAGCAGAGGACCTGGCTTCCACCTTGGAAGCGGCTGCCTTTGGACAAGGAGTTACCGTTTAGAGGGGCGGGGCTATGGGGGCGGGCTCAGGGGTCGAGCTAGCCAACGGGTGCCAGCGAAGGCAGTTGGGTGGGCCTCCCCGCAAGTCGCGCGCTGAGCTGGGACTTCCACCCAAGCGGGACTGGGCCAGGGCAGAGGCCAAGGGCAGGTCAGGGGCCCAGCAGGGGGCCAGCCACAGCTCCCCTGGCCGGCGCCAGTCAGGCCCCCCGGAGGCAGGGGGAGGGGTGGGGACAAGAGCCCAGTGCCCCTGCCCCAGAGGTTGCCTACTCACTTGGCGACCCTGGACCATCATGTCCCCTGACTGGACTTCAGTGGCCCCATCTATATAGTGGGCTCACCATAGCCACCCCTTGGGCTACCGGGAGTGTGTGTGTGTGTGTGTGTGTGTGTGTGTGACTGAAATCAGGGGAGGAGGAAACAGGACCAGAAACCTGTTGCTGCTTCCTGGCCCAGAACCCTGCCCGAGGCTGGCTGGAGGGCTAGGCAGGCAGAGGGCCGCCTCTGGGCACCCTCATTCCTTCGCACAGGCCTGGCCAAAGGCACCTAGGAGCTCCGAGCTCCCAGCTCCAAACTGCAGCGCTCTGCTCTTATCATGTTACCGATCCCGGGAGTCACCCCAGCCTCTCCCTCTGCCCGGCTGCCTAGTCCAGAGTGAGTAATTTCTACCTAAGCCTGACATCTGTACTCTCCTCTCTGCCCGGCTCTGGCCAAGGGTTTGTGCTTGCCAGCTCTTGACCAGGTCACTGTCACAGCTTGCAAAGCTCTCTCCCTGCCTCCAGGCCTTTTACCTCAACCACCCGCTGCCTGCCCTGCGCCAGAACATTCGTTCAGCAAAGGCCACTGACCTCCATTCCTTCCATGCACACAGGATGATGACCAGGCGGGCACACAGGGTCTCTGCTTGCACAGAGTTCTCAGGCTAGGGGAACGGGTCCGCAGGTAACAGGGGACCACACAAGATAATACCACGTGTGCTAAGTACTGAGACAATGAAATGGGGTGGGGAAAAGACTGGTTCTATGTCCCTTCTCTGCTTAAAACCTAAAGCCAATGGCCGAGTCGAGGGGAAATGTACAGCAAAGATAAAGCTCATACAAATTGATCAAAAGGTTAAGACTCCGAGAGATAAATGGGCAACGAGCCACGAGAAAAGACCGCATGAAGGAGGGAACCCAAGTGGGTACAAGAGGCTTGGGGCAAGGTTCAACCTCAGGCCCGGAAGGAAAGCAAATGAAAAAAAACCAAGGTAACAACCAAAAACAAGGTAACACTTCCCACTTATTACATTAGTAAAATGTTCTCAAAATGAGAACACCCGGTGCTGGCAAGGGTGCTGTGAAACCGGCCTGCTGCTCTGTTGCTGCTTCTGGAAGATTCTCTGTTGCCCTTTTTGGAAACTAATGTGGTAATATGCATCCAGAGCTAGAAAGAAATTCCTTCTCTCTGGCCACTTTTGGGAATCGACCCTAAGGAACTCAGTCAAAGAAGGCAGAGCTTGCCCGACTGCCGTGGCTCAGGGGTTGAGCGTCGACCTATGAACCAGGAGGTCACAGTTCGATTCCCGGTCAGGGCACATGCCCTGGTTGCAGGCTTGATCCCCAGTGTGGGGCGTGCGGGAGGCAGCTGATCCATGATTCTCTCATCATTGATGTTTCTCTCTCTCTCTCCCTCTCCCTTCCTCTCTGAAATCAATTAAAAAATATTTTAAAAAGGCAGAACTCTGTGCATAGGACGGGCGCCACAGGCCATGTACAGTGGAGGGCTTCAAGCCACCGGAAGGCCAACATTTTGGTCAAGTTTAGGGCAGCTACTGGACTCCTCTCAGACCCAAGTAAGATGAGAAAACTCAAGAAGTAATGCTGGGGAGAGCCGGGCTGCCTCAAGTCGCCCCTCTCCCACTTCCTCCTTCCCTGGCCCAGTGGGTCGCCAGCCTGGGTCTAATCTCTGGCCACAGCCTCCCATGTCCAAGGCTCTGGATTGAGTCCCACCACCAGCATCCGGGGGCCTCAGGCGGCTGGGTTGTGTCCCCCCTTCCCTCAGCCCAGGCCTCCCTCCTCTGCATCCTGTCCACATTCTTCTCTTTCTTCACCCCCTCACCCCCAGGTGCCTTACTCCAGACAGTCTTGGTCCATCCCCTGGGCCAGTTTGTGGTCTCCCTCCTCTGTGCTCCGGACCTGAGTTCTCTGAGGCTGCAATGCCCAAGTTTGGGGAGCTGGGGTGGCAGTGGGGGTCAGAGCAGGGCCCAGTCCCTCCGTGCACATCCTCTTAGGCAGGAAACCTGTCTTTTAGGGTCTCCTATCCCTCCATCCTCGCTCCCAGAGGCAGAGGTAGGCTGCCACCTGGTCAAGGGCCCCAAGCCTGGGGGCTCCCTCCAGGCCCGATGCCCCTGTGGATGGAACCCCGGGGTGGCCAGGGGCTGAAGGCACCAAGAGGTTCTGCCATGTGCCAGCCTGGGGTGCCTGGCTTGGCTGTGTTGTAGGCAGTGGCGGGGGGAGGGGGGCATCTGACAGGGAGGGAGAGAGACACATGCCCCCACCCCCACTGTTAGGGAGGTAGGAGCTCCTGAGATGCCCAGGCGTGCTTGTGCAGAGGGCCTTCTGGAGGAGGTGGCGGGAGGCTGGCTGGGAAGATGATGAGGAGGGAGGCAGCTTCTGCGATGGTGAGGGGAGAGGAAGCTGGGCTCAAAGCACCCCCCCCCCCGCCCCGCCAGGGTGGGTTGTGATGGGGCATTTGTCTCCCAATGCCTGAGAGTGGCTCCCCGGCACCTCGCTCCCAATCCTGCTGGCAAGCCCTCCAACCGGGAAAGCGAGCGCTCTGTGCCCGGTGCCAGCAGCGCCCGCTGCGCCAGCAGCAGGACCGACTGGAACCTGTTGCCACCTCCGCACTGCAGGGCTGAGCTCCGCCAAGCCCCCTTCCCCCGACCCTCTCCGGGAGGCCCCCCACTCGCCCCCCCCCCGCAGTGCCTGCTCCCGCGCCCACTCAGGGTGCCCACCCTGCCCCAGCCTGCTCCCTCCGTGGGCTGGGCAGGGGGGGAGGTGGGCTGCGTGCCTGGGCCTCTCAGGCCCCCTCCGCGAGCTCTCTGCAGGGTGGGCGCTTTGCCCGCGGCCCCAGCCCCTGGCCTCCGCCCCACCCCGCCCCGCCCGGCCACTGCCCCTTGGAGGCCTCGGGACTGTTGCAGCCAGTAGGCCCCTCGCGCGCCTCGTGTGCCCTCTGGTCCCCAGAGCCTCCGGAATGCGACGCCCCGCCTCCCCTTTCATCCCCCCATTCCGAAATGCCCGGTTCCCGCCGGGCCCAGTGGCAGGATTTCGGCTGTGGCGGCCCGGTCACATGGCCAGGGGAACACAACTCCCAGCGCCAGCGTTCCTGCCAAATCCAGTGTCTTTTCCACCAAATACACTTTCCGCTGGGGATGGCTTTCTGCTTTTCCTGGTCGGTCAACCTCGTGGGACTGGGAGTTCCTCCAAGGCAGGAGTGGGGTGTGCCCGGCCCCAAGCTGGCCCCTGCCCCCCAGTGCGGGGCCTGGCACCAGCCTAGCGCTCAGGGAAGAAATGCTCATTAATAAAGGCGGCGTGAATGAATGAAACCAATTGTTGCACGAGGCGGGTGCTGCTCCTGCTTTTTCTCTCAGCGGGTTGCACACTGCCCCCCCTCACCCCCCACGCACGAGCACACGTGCACACATATCGCTCCCCCCCCAACACACACGCAAACACATACACGCACGGCGTGAATTCTGTCCTCGCGGAACCGACCTACTACGTGCACTGCGTCCCTATCAGTGCCTGCCTCTCGTTTCCTCCTCCCCGACCCCCACCGGCGCCCGCATATCTAAGCACGGTACCTTGCGCCCCAAGTGCCTTCTTTATCTCTTAGGGAAGAGGCCAAACCAGTCGCTGGGGAGACTCAAAGTCTGTTTAGGGAGGCACCTGGGGGCCCTCAGGATGGCAAGCCGCCTCCGAAGGCGAGTCAGAGGCGCTTGGCAGGGATGTCACCAAATGCTGCAGCCTCTAGAGCCCGCGTGCCAGGTGTTGGGGGTGGTGGTGGGAGGGACTCGGGGATGTGCTGGGGGCTGTTGAGGGCTATTTGTTGGGGGGGGGGGCGGGGCGGGGTGCTGGAGAGCGGGAATCCAGCAGGTGTGCATACGTGTTGGGGTCTGAGAGTGTGCTGGGGAGTGGGCCTGGCTGAGGGAAGTGGGGAGTGTCCGCCCCTGGGGTGTGGGTTAGTGTTGGGGCTTCGCTTGGGGTAGGTGGATTGCAGTGTCTCTGGGCTGAGAATGTGGGTGGGGTGTCTGTAATGAGCATATGGGGAGTCGGAGATGGCGGGGGCACGGCGAGGGGAGCTGTGTTAGTGCAGAGAGCAGGGATGTGTTGGGAATATGTATGTGCCTGGGTGTGTATTGAGGCGTGGCAGGGGCTGGGATGGGGGCTGGCCTGAGTTGGGGGACAGTGCTGGGTGGTAGGTTTAGGGGCTGCTGTTTGCACCGCAGGGACCTGGGTCCGCGTGCGCATAAGTGGCAGGGGGTGTGCGTGGCCGAGGACACGGGAGGCGCACAGGCGGGATGTGGGGGGGGTGTGCGGTGGCAGGACCAGGCGGGTCTCGCAGGGGCGCGCGCGTCGGCCCCGTGGGGGTGTGCGTTGGCAAGACTTTGGGGGCGCAGGGTGGAGGAGCGCACGTCGGAGGGCGGCCCGGCCGGGTGGGGGTGGGGTGGGGTGGGTGGCCCGGCGCCGCGTGCTCCGCTCACCTCTGCTCACCTCCGTTCCGCTGGGCTTCCAGCGCCGGCTCCGCGCGTGGCGGCCGGGAAGTTTCCGAAGCCCGGGCGGCGGGAAGCGCCACGGCCACTGCCGCCGAGCGCCACCAGAGCCTCGGGCGGCGGCCTCGCCTGGAGCCGAGGGGCCGCCGCCGCCGCTGCTGCGGAGGGAAACTCCAAATCCCGCCTCCGCCGCCGCCTCCTCCCCTCCCGTCGCCGTCTTCTCCGCCCCCTGCCCAGGAGGGGCACTGTCGCCGGCGGCGCGCAGGGAGGGAGCGGGGAGGGGCCGCGGCCTGCCCGGCGTCTCCCTCCACCTTCCCCACCCCCTTCCGCCTGCCTCCCACCTGCAAGCCTTTGCCTGCTCCTCCAGCCGAGGCCCCTGTCTGGGTACCCACTGCAGCCCCCCGGCCACTACGAGCGTGGGGCGCAGGAGTGGGGTAGGGAGCCCTGACCTGTGCTGGGCCTGGGCTGGGGGAGGTTTGCACCAAAGACTCTCTGCTGGCACCCTTGCTTCCCGCTGGAGAAGCAGCGAAGGGGCACATGAGGACAGAGCCTGGCCTCCAGGGCCACCTCCTGCTGCCACAGGGGAAAGGGCTTAAGGTCCAGCCGAAGGCACTGTTAGCGCCCCCACCCCCTATGCCCTCCTGCACTGTCCTCTCTCACATACCAGATTCTGGCAAATCATAGCATCTGAGCCCTGGTGCTTGGAAAGGGTGGAGCCAGGACGTAGGGGGAGGGGTGGGAATGGGTCAGTGTGCACTAAAGGCCGCGGCCTCCCCATCAAGGAACTCATTTTGTCCTTCCGTCAACCTGGGAGTCAGAGGAGACTGTGCCCCTGTCATAGCGAGGGAAACTGAGGCAGTGGTTTCCTGGTGGTGACGCCATAACAGCCCCCGAGTGGGCTCAGACCGCTGAGTTCCAGAGCCACGGCTGGCTGAGTGCGGACAAGAAGGCCCCCTGGTTCCTGGACTGTTCACTCCTGTGGGGAGGGGGAGGTCAGGGGAGCACATAGGGGCTCCCAAGCCAGTAGCCGGTGAGCTGGGGCTCAGCCTTGGCCTGAGCCCTGAGGGATGCTGAGAACCAGCATGAGGCCTTGGGCCACCGAGGGCTGGCTGCCGGCTGGGGGTTCCCTTCTCAGCCCAAGGAGATCAGTATGAGGCGAGGCCTGGCTGAGATGACGTCTAGAAAGAGATGGGCTGAGCTGGGATGCCAGCCACTCCACGGATGAGGGGCAGACAAGGGAGGCCTGGCTGCCTGGCTGCCTGGCTTGTGTCTGCGGCAGCGCTGATTCCCCTGAGTCATTACCCCTGGAAAAGAGAGGAGGCAGCTTTGTCTCCGGTGCCTCAGTTTCCTCACCTGTACATTTGGGGAGAGGGGACCTCTTGATCTCCAAGGGCCCTCCTAGTTTCGTGGCAGTTTGAATCCATGATGCGTGAGTCAGGGCAGGGTCCTGCTTAGTAGGTGCATCTGCCAGATAGAGGTCCAGACAGCCCCCTCCCCGCCCCCGCCCCCTCCCCCTCCGCCCGGGGCCAGGCTGTCTTTTCTTCTTCAGCATCAGGGCTCTGGGAAACCGCAATCGCCAAAACACCATCACACCCGTGAGCAAACGAAGCTGTGTGCAGGTCCCTGTGCCGTGACAGCCCTGCCATTGTCCTGCAGTCCGGGGGGGGGGGGGGGGGACTTTGCTAAGCAAACCTACACCAAAAGCCGTGCCATACAGCAACAGGGCCATTTTGTCGGCCCAAAAACACGAAAATGCACTGAGACCAAAAAAGATGGACTTGCCTTGCACCCCCTTTGGTGGTCCTCCCAGATGGTGGCTGTGCCCATGGCCTGGCCACTTGGTTGCCCCCCCTGGCAAAAGCTTGGGGAGCTGACTCACAGAGGAGTTTCTGGAAAGATTGGATAACCACATCCCCCCCCACCCCCCCCCCCGCCCCCACCACCTTGTGCTTTTAGTGACTCAGGGCTGACTGGCTGGAGGAGGAACATTTGGATTGAATGATGCTGCCCCCCACCCCTGCAAAACTCCCACCCCAGCCCTCCCACAGCGCCTCTGCTCTCCAGGCAACCAGACCCGCCGGTGCTGGAGGAAAAGAAAGCGAACACAATGGCCAGGCCAGGCCAGGGGCTCCACAGGCACAGGCCTGCTCCACCTCAGGAAATGGGACCTCCCTCCTCATCCCCAGAGACTAGTCTTGGCTAACAAGGCCTGGCCTGTGCCCTGCTGAGGAATAAAATGGAGACTTTTCTTGAAGTGGACCTGAGTGCGAGGCCAGCCGTGGCAGAATTGAGGTTGTTTTAAAGGCGCAGCCGGGCCAGCCTGGCGTGGCTCAGCCGTTGAGCATCGACCTATGTATGAACCAGGAGGTCACGGTTCGATTCCTGGTCAGGGCACGTGCCTGGGCTGCGGGCTCGATCCCTGCACAGCCAGTCAGCGATTCTCTCATCATCATCGATGCTTCCACTTCTCTCTCCCTCTTCATTCCTCTCTGAAATCGATAAAAAACATACTTAAAAAAAAAAAAATAAAGGCGCCGCTGGGTCTCCATCTTGGAAGCAGTCAAGTCCATGTGCTCAGGTGCCATCTGCTCCCCACAGAAACCTCTGACGGGGTGACTGCGCGGCTCCAGCCCTCACCCCCTCCTCGGGAGCCCTGCCCCCTTTCCTAAGAGCACCCCAAGGCTCTCAGCGGGGCACCAGGAACTGGCAGTCCTTCGCAGGGTGGAGGGGCAGAGAGCTGGGCCTTGCTTGGGAGGGAGAAGTCGTCAGTCTGGTCCCGCCAACTGTTTTGACGCACTGCACTGTGCTGGGCCTTGGCTGAAGGCACAGTCCCTGTTCAGGCGCACCTTTTCCAGGCCTCGATTCTGGGCCATGTGACATGCGAGCGAAGCTTTGAGGAGAGAGGCCCACCACCCCGTCTGGTCCCTGCATGGAGATCCCGCTCGCATCGGTGGGGCCCTGGCACTTGGATGCACCCACATCTGAGGCTTTAATTCTGGGTAACTATTTGGTCCTACCGAGAGCAATAGCTGCAGCTGAAGTCATTTGCTCACATGACAACTGCCCCCCAGGCTGCCATCCTCCACCACTGCCCCTCCCCCCTTGGAGGCTCCTTCGGCAGCATTTTCTAGACGTGAGACCAGTTGCCATGCCTTCAGAAGCACATTCTAGACCCTGTTCCCGAGCGCCCCACCTGCCCGCCGCCGCTCCCATCGGAGCTGCATCAGGATATTTGAAAGCAAATGGCCCCATGGCAGCTCCCAGATCTGCACTTGCAGCCGAGGTGAAGGGGTGAGAGGCCGTGCCAGGCAGGAGCAGGGGGGAGTGAGGGAGGAGGGAGGGGAGGCCGCGAGCCAGCCTGTGCAGAGATTGATTTCCTGATTTCCGAGAGGCCAGGGCTTCAGGAGCCATTAATACCCCCATTCCAGGAGGGCTCAGGTTCAGGTTCAATAACCTGGTTATAAACCCCCTCCAGCCAGCTGCGCGGGTTCCTTCTCCTTGTCTTGTCCTCCCAAGCAGCGGCGCATGTGTGTGGATATACATTACAGATGATACAATCCTCAGACAAGGAGGGAGCCAGATGCCCAGGCCCATTGGCTGGACAGGCAAAGGGAGGCGAGAGGGCAGAGGGGAGAGAGTTGGGGAGCCCCTCCAGCCCCCACACTGTGGAAGGGGATGAGAGAAGGAAGCTGATGACTCCTGGATGCCTCCTCCCACCACTTCCCTGCCCCTGTCAACACTGCAAGGCCCAGCCTGGGCCCCCTTTGGCTCCCTGCACCCAGACCAAAGCCTGATGCCAAGGCTGGGTCACGTGCTGCTCTGGGGTCAGGGTGCACCAGCATCTCTGTGCACCTCTCCCCCATCCCGAGGTGTGTGTGTGGGGGGGAGTATCTCCACCCTCTGGTTTGCTCTTGGATCATCTCTGTGGCCCCAGCACTGGGTCGGGAAGCCCTAGTAAGTCTCTCACGGTGACTGCAATAATTGAGGGCGGGAGACAGCTAAGGCCCAGGGCAGGGACTTGCCCAAGGCCCTCCAGCCTCGTTGGTGAAGTTGGAGCCCAAATCCAGAGCTGCGGGTGGCAGGGATCTCCTTCTAGGGCAGGAGTCAGATAGTGACAAAAGCGGGGACGGTGGCTGGGTCCTCAGGGCCCAGGCCTCAGGAGGGGTGCCACCCAGGGCCAGCTCACAGAGCTGCTTGGCCGAGGGGAGGGAGATGCAGGTGTGGCCTCCCCCCCTGGCTTGCAGGGAAGGCCCCATCCCAGAACTCTGGGGTGATGAGAACCGTAGCTCCTGGTCACCATGTGGGTAATGAGGACACCGGGCACCACCAAGCCGTTACTAACCATTCTGGCAGCGTTTGATGAAGCTTCGAAATGAAGAAACTGAGGCACTGAGAGGCAGGGTCAAGGACTGAGCCAGGCAAGCAGGAGGGGGGCAGAGACCCAGCCAGATCAAGGAAGGAGGCAGCTCCCAGATAGTAAGAGGGGTCCTGGAGAGCTGCCCCAGAAAGTCTGAATTGACTGCAGAGAGGGCCTGGTCCCCCTTTGCGTCCAGGCCAACCCCACCAGGGTGGGGCCCTAGGCCGTGGCTCCAGGGTGACACCCGGGCCTCTGGAGCAGGTGCGTCCCAGCCCAGATGAGGGCCTTCCCCTCTGTCACCCTTTCTTGGCCCTGCCCCCATCGTCTATGGAGCCCCCAGCTCCTGCTGCCCCCTCCCCACTTTCCTGCTTGAGAGTCTTGCCACCAGGAAGGCTCGGGATATTTCTGCCAACTCTGTGGGGATTTTCCGTCTAAATTTAGAGTAGCTATTACCCTGCCGCAGTACCTGCTTCCCACATTGGTGACTCATTTGCATCCTGAGAGCGCCCAGCCCAGATTTGAGACCACGTGACCTGCCGCCCCTAAGGGCCAGCCCCTGGGCAGAGAGAGGGCAAGAAGAAGGGGGGGGGCGGTTAGGACCCCGTGGCAGCGAAGCCAGAGGGGTCAATCAGATCCATTGAGAGATTCCATGTGAGGGAAGAGGACAGCTAAGGCCCCTCACTCAGGGTCAGGCATACAGCCTGGTCTCCACACTGGCCCTCCCAGAGCGGGGCTGGGATGAGTCACCGAGCCCCTCGCAGGGGTCCTCACTGTCCTGCTTGGAGATGACCGGAAGTCCTCAGTCACAGTGAGCCTGGGTGGTGTGGTGAATCAGCTCCCACTGTCTCCTGTCTCATCCTGAACCCTCAGCATTGGGTGAGTGCTCAGTACCCCCCCAGCTGGCCCCCCTCCCCCATTGCCAATGCCATTTCGTTAAGACTCATGGCTCTAGGATCCTGTTTGACTTGGCTGTCACCAACCTGGAGCAGTGATCCGAGACTGGTCTTCTAAGCAGTAGAAGCCCGTCTTCATGGAACCCCCACTCTGGGCCAGCTTGGGGGGGGGGACCATGAGGGTGACATGGAGCCCAATTGTCAACCTGCCGATGGAGAGCTGGCCTGAGCCACAGGGACTGTGATCATGACCTCAGCTTCCCTGTGGCATTCTGGCCCATGCTCTGCAGTCCCAGAAGGGAAAGGGGGGTGGAGTCGGGTTTGGGGTCCCTAAGGCTATAAGGCTAGGAGGGCTTGCCAAGCATCAAAGTTGCTGTGATCCGGAGGCGGACTCCTCTTGCTCCCGCTCTGGGTCCTGGTCCATCCGCTGTGGCTGGCCAGGCTCTGCAGGTTCCAAGAGACAGAAGTATCCAGAAGTGGTTTTCAGGTAGGGGGGGGGCTTGTGGTGCCCGAATGCTGTCTCCTTAGCCACGCCTGCCGCCTCCCCCCCCCCCCCCCCCCCATGGCGCTCATCATCATGCCTCCTTGCCACCGCTGGTCCCTGTCCTCCCGGCACCAGCCTTGCCTCCGCCCAAGTGTCTAAATGGCTCTCAAAATCCCATGACACCCGTGCCTTCTGAGTGGAGGCACCCCTGTGGCCCACCTCTCTCCTAAGCTCCGGGTGCTGCATGTTCTCCCACACCCACCACCCAGATCCCAATGCCAGTTGGTGTCACCTAGCTTCCCAAGGTGACTTGTCCACCTTCCTGTCAAACTCCAAGGTCTTTGAGGCTCTTCCTGCCACCGTCCACTCCCCCAGCGGCATGTCCACTCCTGGGGCCTTCGCTCTGGGCTCACGGCCTCCCTCCCGCCATGTCAGCCCTCATCTGAGCGCTTGCTTCTTCCGCGCTTCTCTGGTGACCCAGGCCCCATCTCTACTTGGAGCCCCACCTTCCGCCTGTAGAATCCCTTACTTCCTCCTGACCACCTTCCTTCCCACAATCCTCAGCGGCCACTCCCTGCCTCCACCAGCCTCCTGGAGCCCAGTTCAGGCCAGTCTCTCCCATCATCAAGGGCCTTCAGGTGAGAGCTACCTGGACTTTGTGCCCTTCCTCCCTCCAAACCCCCAGCAGCTGTACCCTGCCACCTGTGTCCGGGCTCAGAAGAGGCGCCCGCTTCAGTCTTGCTGTCACTCAGACCCTCTGTGCCCTCCTGCTGACACACTCACCCTCTCTGCCCTCCACGACGTCCCACGTGCCCAGTTGTCTTCCCATTCCCCTGGCCTGTTGTCCCCTCTCTCTCAGGCCCCGCAACCCTCACTCACCTCCCTTCTATGATCTCACTGGATGACCTCAGCTGTTTCCTTGGGTGATGACTATGACATCAGCATCTCCTGGGGCCATGCCTACAGCTCCAACTGCCAGTTGGCCATGGCCACCTTGGATGCCCACGGCCTTTCACATGAATTGTGTCCCACAGGGAACTCGCTCTCTCCCCTCCAGTCACCCAAATCGCGACCTCAGGGGTCGCATTCAGTTCAGCCTCTCTCTCTTACCAGCTAAAGAGCTTGCAAATGTATTACCTCCTGTCCCTGGCCAGGCCCTACCTCCTCCTCACTGTCCAAAGCCTCTAAGCGCAGCCCTCCCACCCATCCCCCACATGGTGGACACGGTGATTGTCCTAAAGCAGAGGCCCTCAGGCACTCCCCTCCTCAATAGTTTCAATGGTTCCCAGTGGCCTTGAGAACAAAGTTCAAGCGCTGTGGCCAGCTCACACGCCCTGTGTGACCGCTCCTGTCGCCTCTCCAGCCCTTCTCTCCCAGGTCACTCCTCCAGCCCCAGATTGCTGCAGGCGGCTTCCAGAGTGTACCAGGATGTCTCCTGTCCCTTTGTCCTATTCTGAATAAACTCACAATGTGAGTTTCCAGGTAGATGTGTCTTTTGTGCGGCTACTCTTTAACCCGCTCTCTGCCCCCAGTTCACTCGCTCTCGGCCAGTGTGTAAAACACATTCCCGCCATCCATCCTCCTCCAAAGTCTTCGCCTGCCATGCCTGTTGCCTCTCACATCATAGCCCCCATCTACTTGGCATATCACTTTCTTCCCTTCGCTGGGACCGCCTGGCACAGGCCGCTGTGTCCTCCCAGCCCTGGACCCCTGCAGTCCTTGGCCGGGGAGCCACCTCTGTGAGTTGATAGGATGTTTGGAGGACAGGGGCCATATCATGTTGGCATCTTTCTCCAGCCCTCTGCAACCAGCCTGGCTCTGGAATGGGGCTCAACCCCGCACTCCCTCTTGGAACCCCTGGGCCTGCACTGGGCCCGGCCCTTATCCTCACCAGGCTGCTTCTTGGCTTGGGGCCCTGGGACACAGGGTGCCCCTGCCTGCAGACCTCTCCCCTCCTCCCCCACAGCTCAGAGCACAGGCCTTGGGTGCCACCCTGCTCTCCTCTCATGTGTTGTAGGACTTCCCTGTCATCTCGTGCTTTCGAAAAAGATACATATTTTTGTTGATCTCAGACGGGAAGGGAGAGAGAGATAGAAACATCAATGGTCTGGTGGGAATGCAGACTGGTGCAGCCACTGTGGAGAACAGTATGGAGTTTCCTCAAAAAACTGAAAATGGAACTCCCATTTGACCCAGTAATCCCACTCCTGGAAATATATCCTAAGAAACTGGAAACACCGATAAGAAAGGATATATGCACCCCTATGTTCATAGCAGCACAATTTACAATAGCTAAGATCTGGAAACAGCCTAGGTGCCCATCAGCAGATGACTGGATCAGAAAACTATGGTACATCTACACAATGGAATATTATGCTGCCATAAAAAAGAAGGACTTCTTACCATTTGCAGCAACCTGGATGGAATTAAAGAACATTATGTTGAGTGAAATAAGCCAGTCAATGAAAGAAAAATACCACATGATCTCACTCATTTATGGATAATAGAGATCATTATAAACTTGAACAAAAAGATAGATACAGAGACAGTAAAGCATCAAACAGACTGTCAAATTACAGTGGGAAGGTTAGGGAGAGGTGGGGAAGATAAGAGATCAACCAAAGGACTTGTATGCATGCATATAAACATAACCAATGGACGCAAAACTCTGGGGGGTGAGGGCATGTATGGGAGTGGGGTGGGGGTGGGGGTAGGGGCAATGGTAAGATATGTACACATATAATACCTTAATAAAAAAAACTGTAATTTGAAAAAAAAAAGAGAAACATCAATGGTGAGAGAGAATCATTGATTGGCTGCCTCCTGCACTCCCCCCCCCCCCCGCCCTGCCCTCCACCAGGGATCGAGTCCTTAACCCGGGCATGTGCCCTTGACCACAAATCGAACCATGACCTCCTGGTTCATAGGTCGATGCTCAACCACTGAGCCACGCTGGCCGGGGCCTGTCATCTCGTTTTGTGCACAGCCAGCTGGCGAGCCCCAGACACTGCGGGTGCCTCTGTGCTCCAGTGTACCTGGCATTGGGCCTGGGCACCACCAATGATTCCTGAACGAATGCTGTTGAGTCGGGCAGTTGTGTAACCCGACGTGGACCTTCACAGCACCGTGCTCTGTGCCTGGCCCTGAGCTAGTCCATCGGAGTACAGAGAGGACCAGGAGCCCGGCCTGCCTCTGGGACATGCCCACGTGTGGGACTCGCCGCGCATGCCACTATCCAGCGCTGGCCCACAGCTGTCTGGCCGCCTGGTTGTTCCTGTGGCTCTTGCCACTTGCCAGGGCCCTGCCCCGCCTTGGGGCTGCCCCCCTCCTCCCCCCTCACTGTTGGCACACGTCATGCAGCCTCCTCATTCCTGTGGCCCTGTTCTGCCGCCAGATGAGGACTCTGAATTCCTGGGGTGGCACCCAGATACCCACCTTTGAGCCCTTTCTCTGGGCTCTGGTGTACCCCACAGCCTGCAGGCGTTATTGGATGGCCTGGATGGCCTGCTGGTATTCCCCAGCCTCCTCTTCCCACTGCCCCTCACCTGCCCACCGCATCCCGGTGTCACTGCAGGCAGCCGCTGGGGCCCATGGCTGCTCCTGTCCCCACCTTTGTTTCTGTTCTGAGGGCTGACTGTGTGCTTTCTAAGGATGGGGCTGACTGTCCCGCCCCCCCCCCCCCCCCCCCCCGCCCAGCCCCGAGGTGCTTGCTGGGCATGTGCCGAGGAGGAAAGGTGGACAGGGGAGGGAGGAGGACGAGCTGCCATGTCATCGCCTGGGTGGTCCCGAGGACACCTCTGCTGCAGGTTCCATGACCAGTCAGCCGTGGGCCTCCGTTACTGCGGAAACCAGAGCCTCGCGTGAGTGCTTGTCATCTGGGAGTGAGGAGATAAGCACAGCACCTCTGAGAAGGACGAGGGACAGAGTGTGCATGCGACTGCACAGAATTCCCCGGGGAGGGTGCACGCCTGCGCACCAGGAGCCTGGCTGAGTCCCAGGGCTCTGCAGGGGTCCCGGGGTAGGAGCTGCTGCGCACACTGCAGG
The DNA here is from genome assembly GCF_951640355.1 of Cnephaeus nilssonii. Classification (NCBI taxonomy): domain Eukaryota; kingdom Metazoa; phylum Chordata; class Mammalia; order Chiroptera; family Vespertilionidae; genus Cnephaeus; species Cnephaeus nilssonii. Next base: position 121,073,814 of record NC_137071.1, on the reverse strand, counting down.
CCTAAGGGGGAGGATGGAGACATTTGCTGGCTTGGACTTGGCTCCGCTGTGGCAGCAAGTAGGGGGTCTCTCCCTCTCCCTTTCTCTTTCCTAAAAAAAACAACACAACCCCCCCCTACAATAAAAACATATTTAAGCCTGGCCCGTGTGGCTCAGTGATTGATTGGCGACCTATGAATGGTTCCATTCCCGGTCAGGGCACATGTCCGGGTTGTGGGCTCCATCCCCAGTGTGGGGCGTGCAGGAGGCAGCTGATCGATGATTCTCTCTCATCACTGATGTTTCTCTCTCTCTCTCCTTCTCCCTTCCTCTCTGAAATCGATAAAATTCAAACAAAACAAAACAAAAACAAACACATATCTAAAAAAACTGGTATAACTGCAAGGAGTCGGGAGGGGGGGGTCACACAGTGTCTACACATGGGTGTGCACCAACTTTCACGGGTGTAAAATACACCTCCAGAGCCATCCAGGCAGACTGGGGGAGGGGAGGAGGGCGGGGGTCGTCTGCAGAGGTTGAGACACATTGTCTCATGCACGCATGCGCACGTGCCCAAGTTCAAATGTGTATAGAACTTGCTACGGTTTAAATTGTGTCTCCCTCCCCTCATACCCTGAAGTCCTAATCTCTGTACCTGTGAAGGCGGCCTTATTTGGACACAGGATCGTTGCAGATGTAATTAAGATGAGGTCATACCGAGTGGTATGGGCCTCTAATCTAATCCGACTGGTGTCCTTAGGAAAAGCTGAAAAAGGGACATTTGGACACAGACACACAGAGGGAGGACCCCATGTGAAGATGGAAGCAGAGCTGTAGGAATCAAGGAGCCCCAAAATTGCAAACACCCCCCCAGAAGGTGGGGAGACGCCTTGAGCAGATCCTTCCCCTGCGCCTTCCGAGGGAGCCCTGCCCTGCTGCCGACTTGAGCCCGGACTTCTGGGCCACGCCTGTTGTTTTAAGGCACCCAGTTCGTGGGACTTTGCTATGGCAGCCCCTGGAAGCTCAGACAGAGCTTTACTGTTTTCTTTCTCGTCCGTTGTATCGTTTAATGCCCAAATATTCCTATGAGCTGGATGTTCAACATTTCAGTAACATTCAGAACATCTGAATGACTTGCTCGGAATAATTCGGTCAGTTTGAGGTAGACCCAAGGTTCAGTGCAGCTCTTATTTTGTTCTTTATTTTTAATCCTCACCTGAGGATATTTTTCCATTGATTTTTAGAGAGAGTGGGAGAGGGAGAGACAGAGAGAAACATCGATGTGAGAGAAACACAGCAATGGGTTGCCTCCCGCACGAGCCCCAACCAGGGTCCGGGCCGGGGAGGAGCCTGCAACCAAGGCACGTGCCCTTGACTGGAATCGAACCCGGGACCCTTCAGTCTGTGGGCTGATGCTCTATCCACTTGAGCCAAAATGGCTCGGGCTAGTGCAGCTCTTCTGATTTTAAATCTAGATCCAGTGAAATGTAAGAGCTCTAAAGTTGCCCAGCTTCCTGCTATCAGCAGATTTCATTATCTTAAAGGGCATATTTCTCAAGCTTTGGGCCTGACAGATACTGTTGATTGAGCAAGTCAAGGCAAATTGGCCACCCTTGCTCTATGCACTGTCCTACTTCAGATAAATTAATTCCTTTCTAGAAAAAGAAACAGTCAATTTTTCTGTTTTTTGCTATAAATGTCCCTCCTCGGCACTGCTTTAGCTGCATCTCACAAATTTTGCTATATTGTAGTTTTATTTTCATTTATTTAGGTGTATTTAAAAATTTCTCTTCAGACTTCCTCTTCGCCCCATGGATTGTTTAGAAGTGTGTTGTTTAGTTCCCTAGTGTTTGGAGATTTCTGTTAGCTTTTTGTTATTGATTTCTAGTTTGATACTGTTGTGACTGGAGAACACACTCGGATGAGTCCAGTTCTTTTCAATTTGTTGAGGCTTGTTTTATGGCCTGGGATATGGTCTAGCTGTGACATGAGTACTTGTAAACAATAGGTATCTACTGTTGTTGGGTAGAGTGTCCTGTAATGCCCATTCGATCTTGTTTATTGATGTTGTTGTTGACTTTTTCTACACCCTTGCTGATTTTCTCTCTAGTTGGGTGGAGTGTTGAAGTCTCCAACTACTGTAATTGTGGATTTGTTTATTCCTCCTTTCAGTTATACCAGTTTTTAAAAAATCTGTTTTTATTGATTTTTTTTTAGGAGAGAGGAAGAGAGAGGGAAAGACCCCCTACTTGGGATAAAGCCTGCAACCCAGGCATGTACCTTGACTGGGAAATGAACCAGCGACCTTTTGGTGGATGAGACAATGCTCAACTAACTGAGTCACACCAGCCAGGGCCAGTTCTACCAGTTTTTGCTTCACATATTTTGCAACTCTGTTGTTCAGCGAATGCACATGACGAGTGCTATCTTCTTGGTGGAATGACCTTTATCCTATGTTGTTGAAATTAATTTTTCTGTATTTATTCAGATGTATTTTCTTTTTACCAGTTATAGTTTTCATGACATGGGGGGCCCAGCAGCAGAAGACGGTCTTGGAGGGAAAGGGAACGCAACCATTCCCACTTGCTTGGGAGCTCCAGTATAGGTGAGGCGTGGGTGGGGCTGGGTTTTTTAAAAATATATATTTTTATTGATTTCAGAGAGGAAGGTAGAGATAGGAACATCAATGATGAGAGAGAATCATTGATCGGCTGCCTCCTGCACGCCCCACACTGGGGATTGAGCCCACAACCCGGGTATGTGCCCTGACTGGGAATCAAACCATGACCTCCTGTTTCATAGGTTGATGAACAACCACTGAGCCACACCGTCCAGGCGGGGCTGGGGGTTCCATGAAGAGGTGTTTGCTTATTCCACCTCAAAGACAGAGCCAGGTTTAACAAGCACCAGCTGTTCATAGTTGACATGGACACAGGTCCTTAGTTTATTCTTACTTGATGGCATTTCTTTCAATCCTGCTCTGAATTTCAGCTTTTCCTAAACATACATTGCAACGTAGTAATTGATGATTAGTTATGTTAACTAAGAGCTTATCTTTAGGGAGGAAGCATAATATAGTTGGCATCCAACACTTATCTGTGGAATGAATGAATGAACTGACTCAATTGGTTTCCAGGGATATTCTAGGTCTGAGGGTTATCACTGACATGGTAGCTGAGGGCCTGGGAGGAAGAGGACTGCCTTCAACAAGTGGCCCACAAAATCCATGGCTAGGGGGACCAGGGAAAGCTCCGAAGAGGGGGGCTCCTGGAAATGAGTCTTGAAATCGGAGTTCATCAGCCTGACCGGCGTAGCTCCGTGGTTGAGCGTCGACCTATGAACCAGGAGGTCATAGTTTGATTCCTGGTCAGGGCACATGCCCGGCTTGTGGGCTCGATCCCCAGTGTGGGGCGTATAGGAGACAGCCGATTAATGATTCTCTCTCATCATTGATGTTTCTATCTCTCTCCCTCCCTTCCTCTCTGAAATCAATAAAAAATATATTAAAGGAAAACAAGGAATAGGAGTGGAGCAGGGAAGAAAGTCATACCAGGCCGGTGGATCAGCATGGGAAAGAGCATGGACGCATGAAAATGCTTAATCTGTTCAGGGCCTTTCCCTGTGGTATGTACGCATGTATGTATATGAGGCTGGAGGCTCAGGAGAGCCGGACATACATGGCCACACGGCTGCTACATCAGAGGAGAACACTTTGGGGAGGGAGAGAGTAGAGGCTGTCCCCTTTGTTCAGCAGCCTCAGGATGCATCCTGAATGTTAGCTCCCAGAGCCTCTGACACACACACACACACACACACACACACACACACACACAGGGCTGTTTGCCTCTGCAGGTCGGTCAGGTAGAAAGCAGACATGTTTGTCCTTGGAGGTGCCCCTCAGCGCTGCCTCTCACCCTGACATGGGCCCCTTGTTGCTGGCAGCCTCGGGCTAGCCCCTCCCCTTGTCCCCTCTTATGCCGGCTCCTGGCTCTCTGGACCCTCCAAGGGCTGGGTGAGGGGAGGCCAGATGAGGCAGAGCAGGGCCCAGCAGGCCTGGGCCGGATGAGGTGGGGCGGAGCAGGCCTGCTGCGGGAGGGAGAGGGGGAGGTTTCCATTGACCCACAGCAGGGCCATCAGTGCCCAGTGCCTGGTGCTGACCCCACCAGCTCAGTCCTCACGCAGGAAGCTTACCTCTGGGAGGAATAGCCACCATCCTGGGGCAACAGGATGGCGTGGCGATCAAATGCTTTTCACCCATTATGTGTAGCAAAGGCAGGTATGTGTATGTGTCCCAACCTTCACTCTGCCCCTCAGGGGACTGCTGGAGGGGGGAGGACCACAGCCTTCAAGAAACCCCCAAGCAGCCCAGCTGGCATGGCTCAGTGGTTGAGCGTCCACCTATGAACCAGGAGGCCACCTATGAACCAGGTTCGATTCCCGATCAGGGCACATGCCTGGGTTGCAGGCTTGATCCCCCGTGGGGGGCATGCAGGAGGCAGCTGATCCATGATTCTCTCTCATCATTGGTGTTTCTCTCTCTCTCCCTTCCACTCTGAAATCAATTTAAAAAATATTAAAAAATGACCTCCCCCGCCGCCCAAGCGGCTTGCATTTGTGTGGAGAGATAAGAAGTAGACAGGCCTGGAAGGCATCTGGGAGGAAGAGGAGCAATTGCACCTGGACCCGCATTATACGCAAGACGGGCGAGGAGAGCCAGGCATTCCAGGATGGCTCAGCTGCTTGGCAACAGCACTTGGCGGACGTGGATATGTGCAGGTGAGGCTAGTCTGGGCTGAAGGACGTCAGGCCTTCCCAGAGCATCCCCGTGAGATGGCAGGTGGGAGGGGGGGACCACGGATCAGGGGCTTGTCTGCAAGCCTGGGCTGGGCGCAGGGAGTGCACTGTCCGAGGCTCCGTGCCTGGCTTCCTTCCTGCGGCCCCTGGAGGCTCCTGGCCGCTGTCCTCTGGGCTCCAGCTCCCATCCCGCCTGACCTTTGCACTGAGTTGACGCACATGCCTTTTCTTCTGGTTACGACCTTGCTTCCCCTTGACTCTGCCTCCAGTGTGGGCAAATGCCTGGAGCAGTCACTGTCTGGGCCTGCCTCTGCCTCAGGACCCTGCTTTCCTCATGTGATCCTTGTAGATATCTTCTACCCGCACTGGCTTTGACCTGTCCCATATGGAGGACCAGGCGCTGATTTGTGAACTCAGAACTTCCGGGCAGCGCCCCAGAAGCCCGAGCCCAGTTCGGAGGGTCCCCTGCGCCGCCCCCTGCCGTGGGTCCTCCCAGCACAGCGGGCCAGCTGCCTGCCCCGATTGGCGCAGACGTGGGCCGAGATTCCGAATCTGGGCTTGGAACCTGGGTTCGCTGCCCTCGGGGCTCCGTCCCTGCCTCCAGCGGGGAGGCCACTTCCCTCAGAGCAGGTCGGGCCATCTGCCACAATGAAGGGAAGTGGACGGAGGTGAGATGGGGCCGGGTGGTCCTGTGTGGGCTACAGCTGACTGCGTCCATGGGCTCTCAGGAGAACCTTCACTCTTCTATCCACCACATGGCACCCACAGTGGTCCTGGGGGAGGTGTCCACTCTCTACAGGTACCACCTAGAGTCGGCAAACTCATTAGTCAACAGAGCCAAATATCAACAGGACAACGATTGAAATTTCTTTTGAGAGCCAAACTTTTTAAACTTAAACTTCTTCTAACGCCACTTCTTCAAAATAGACTCGCCCAGGCCATGGTATTTTGTGGAAGAGCCACACTCAAGGGGCCAAAGAGCTTCATGTAACTCACGAGCCGCGGTTTGCCCTAGACCCTTGCCCCCCTTTAAAAATAGATATTTCTATTGATTTCAGAGAGGAAGGGAGAGGGAGAGAGAGATAGAAACATCAATGCTGAGAGAGAATCATTGATTGGCTGCCTCCTGCACACCCCACACTGGGGATCAAGTGTCCTGACCGGGAATCAAACTGTGACCTCCTGATTCATAGGTCAGCGCTCAACCACTGAGCCACGCCGGTCGGGCCCCCTACCCCTTTTGAAGTTGACCCAGGGCCTCCTTAGGCCTGGCTTCCCCACTGCTGGTTCACCCTGGACCCCTTCTCCAGGCTCCTTCCCTGCTGAGGCCTTGATGTCAACTTGCCCCAGGAAGAAGCTGCCTCTGGCCTGGCTAGTTCCCCGGCACCCTAGCTGCCTCGCCTGCCCATCCTGGGATACCTCAGATGAGGGAGAATGGAGCCAGTGGGATGGCAAGAGGGCCAGTACCCCACTTTTCCTCCCCAATGCCTCCTCACCCACTTCCCCAACACCCCACCTCTGTCCGCCCCCCTCAGGAGGAGGAGGACGCCTGCGGTGCCTGCCTCACCCCCTTGACTGTGGTCTGCTGGGCCGTGGCCCCTTTGTATGTGGCCTTAGTGGTTGGTGATCATTAGCTCAGAGGCCACTGCCCCTACTGGTGGCCCAAGAGACCTGACCACAGGGAAGAGACTTGGATTCAGGACAACAAGGAGCTGGAGCAGGACTTGGGTGACATGTTCTCAGGGGCCCCCAAGCTCCAGACTTGTGTGGCTTTGAGCAGGAGGCCACTTGTACCTGGGCACTGTCAGCCACACCCTGATCCCCAGGCCACCCCTCAAAGAGGGAGAGGGCTCAGCAGCCATGCCGTGGTGGCAGTGGCCCATTGCAGGGGCTGTCCAGACCAGCCTCTGTTCCCTGCACTTGCAGGGAATGTTGGGCCTCTTCATTCATTCATCAAATAGTGAAGCACCTTTGATGGGCCACTTCATTCATTCATCAAATAGTGAAACACCTATGATGGGTCTCTTCATTCATTCATCAAATAGTGAAGCACCTTTGATAGGCCACTTCATTCATTCATCAAAGAGTGAAGCATCTATGATGGGCCTCTTCATTCATTCATCAAACAGTGAAGCACCTGTGATGGGCCACTCGCTGTGCCAAGTTCTGATAGAAAAGTGAAGAAAACCAAGTGGCTTGTCATGGTGCTAACATTCAACCAGGGCAGCCAGATGGTTACCCAGATAAAGGGCACCCTTCCAAAGCCCCTTGGAGCCAGTGTGGTCATGGCAGGTCCCTGATTCTCCAATCCCGTGCTCTCTGGTGACTGGCGGGCTCTGGGTGGCTACCTCCATGGAGCTGTGAGGCCATCCAGGGTCTGGAAGCTCTGAGCACCTAGCTTCATGGTGAGTTTGGATTCCTGTAAGCCTGCCTACCCCCAAAGGGGCAGTGCTGGTGCTCAGGCTAGCATGAACCCTTCTGTAGAGTTTGGCCCCCACTTGAGTCTCCCTGGCCCTCCCCTCCTTGTGCCTTGGATTGAATGAACATTCTGCGTCTCTTGGCTATGACCTTTACTCCTCTGGCTCACAGTGCCATCCCCCAATCTTTTTTAAAAAATATATTTTTATTGGTTTCAGAGAGGAAGGGAGAGGGAGAGAGAGAGAAACATCAATGATGAGAGAGAATCATTGATCGGCTGCCTCCTGCACGCCTCCTACTGGGGATCCAGCCCACAACCCGGGCATGTGCCCTTGACAGGAATCGAACCTTGGACCCTTCAGTCTGCAGGCTGATGCTCTATCCACTGAGCCAAACCGGCTAGGGCCCATCCCCTAAGCTTGACACACAGACCCAAGGACACCTCAGAGAACCGGTCTGTCAGACTCTTCTGCTGCCCCCCGCCCCCAGTCAAGGTCAGAGGTCATGGAGCTGAAGCTGCAGACAGACGGACAGATAGATGGGCTGTCAGGCCTGTGGAAGGGGTGTCATGGCAGAGAGAACGAAAAAGGAGATGGATGCCCTTTGGTTTGGCTCAGTGGATAGAGTGTCGGCCTGCGGACTGAAAGGTCCCGGGTTCGATTCCGGTCAAGGGCATGTACCTTGGTTGCGGGCACATCCCCAGTAGGGGGTGCGCAGGAGGCAGCTGATCGATGTTTCTCTCTCATCGATGTTTCTAACTCTCTCTCCCTCTCCCTTCCTCTCTGTAAAAAATCAATAAAATATACCGTATTTTCCGGCGTATAAGACGACTTTTTAACCCAGGAAAATCTTCTATACGCCCAGTTGTCTTATACGCCGGAAAATACGGTATTTAAAGAAAAGAAAAAGGAGATGGGCTACTGAAAGGCCAGGTGCCACGAGGACTGAGATGGGACCACCAGGTTTGGTGGCATAGAGGGCACTAGTGACCTTGGCCAGAGCAGTGTCATTGTGGGTAGCAGTTGAATGGGTAGAGGTCTGTAAGAAAGGTGGTATCTAGAGGAGGTTCCCATGCACCCTTGCCCCTCCTTCCCTGGGGCTCAGCCCTCATAGCCAGTGACAATGGACTGGGCACTTATGGAACAAAGGTTCAAGGCTCTTGTCCTTCAGGCCAGGAGCAGCACCCACGGCCCTGGCCTGTGTGTGTCAGGCTGGCTCGCCAGGGACTCCGCTGTGAGACCTGGTGGGCTTGCTGTGGCCCGTGGCCCTCACCCCGCTGTGTGCATAAAGGGGCTCTTTCTCGTGTCCCTGTTTCTCTCACTGTAGGCATGTCCTGGGGCTGCCCTAACAGAGGACCATGACTGGGGGCCTGAAACAGCAGTAATGTCCTCTCGCAAGGCGCTGGGGGCCAGACGGTGAAACCCAGGCTGGGGAGGACCTCTGAGGCTCCAGGGCAGAGTCCATCCTGTGTCTTCCAGTTTCTGGGGGCTCCAGGCAGTTCTTGGCTTCTTGTAGACACCACTCCCATCTCTGCCTCCTCCTTCACGTGACCTTTTTTTCTGGTTCTCTTCTGTCTCTTATTATTTTTTAAAATATATTTTTATTGATTTCAGAGAGGAAGAGAGAGGGAGAGAGAGATAGAAACCTCAATGATGAGAGAGAAGCATTGATTGGCTGCCTCCTGCACGCCCCACTGGGGATCGAGCCTGCAACCCGGGCATGTGCCCTGAGCGGGAATGGAACCATGATCTCCTGGTTCATAGGTCGACGCTCAACCACTGAGCCATGCCGGCTGGGCTCTTTTGTCTCTTATAAGGATACTTTCATCGGATTTTGGGCCACTCGGGTCATCGGAATGATCTCATCTCTAGATCCTTAACCTCATCTGCAAAGACCCTCTGTCCTGATAAGTCACATTCACAGGCTCTAGGATGTAGACATATCTTGGGGGGGGGGGCGGGCACCATTCACCACCACACCCACTGTAGGTCACATTCTCAGGCTTCCCAGCTCTGAGGACAAAGGCTTGGGGGAGGGGTTCCTGGGTGGCCCCAGTCGCACTGGAGGATGGGGCCCACACTGTGGCTGTGTTCTGCTCTGTGGGGTGGCTGTTCTTGGGTGAAGGTGTGAAAGGGACAACCACCCCCTAGCCGACTTGGCTCGGTGGGTAGAGCATCGACCCATGCGCTAAAGGGTCCCGGGTTCAATTCCAGTCAAGGGCACATACCTCGGTTGTAGGTTTGATCCCTGGCCCTGGTTAGGGTGCGTACAGGAGGCAACCAATTGATGTATCTCTCTCACATCGATGTTTCTCTCTCTGTCTCTCCCTCTCCCTTCCACTCTATCTAAAAATCAATGGAAAAATATCCTCCGGTGAGGATCTGGCTATGGGGAACTGGGTGTCCTCCTTCTCCCTGTCACCTACCCCTTGTCCAGCACAGATCCGGACAGAAGTCCCCTCTTCAGAGTGGCCTGGGTGTGTCTGGCTGGGAAGCTGCACAGGTTGGTGTTTGAGGTCTCTCTCTGGTGGCTGAGAGGGGGGTGGGCATTGAAGGATTGGAGTGGCCAGCAGGGAGGGGCTCCTGCAGAGGGGCTGCCCTCAGGCAAAGCAAGGACAGGCCATTGGGAGGGACAGGAGGAAGGGAGGGCAAGAGGCACAGCTGGGGTGGTGGGTTCTGTTGCCTCAGGAAAACATGGGGCCCAGGGGAGGGCGGGAGTGGGGGGAGGAGCATGGAGTCTGAAGGTACAAGCCTCTGGACCCTTGAGCAGGTTGGAAGAGGGACCGGCCACCCCCTGAGAAACTACACGTAGGCTCCCCTCTGTCCTGCCCCCAAACCTTGGCTCACCAGGTTGCCCCACCCGGAGGCTGCTGCCCTTACAACCTCAGCCCGCTCCAGTGCTTCCTCTGTAAGCCCAGGGCTCTGTTCTCCCCGCTCCCTCCGATCCCCCCATCCTTGAAAATTATGCAGCCACGTAAAGGCCATTCACAGTTAAGCCATGCAAGCGTGGTTACTTTTCTTCTCTGCACAGCATTTTGTTTTCCCAGGAGTTAATAATTGTCCTTTGGCTGGCTGTTTGCTTAGCTTCCCATGCACTTATCACTAATTCAACCCCAGACTCGTCCCGGTGTGTAAATGTTCTCTCAAGACGTTCAAACACACCAGGCATTCTGGTGATTTCATCGCCAAGGAAATCTCTCATGGCGGAGCCCTGGCCAGCTGCCGTGCCCCTGTCCTTGGCATCCTGGGTCTCCCTTGGCCTTTTACTGGGGACTCCCCCAGGTCGGGTCCCCCAGTGTCTCCCCTTCCCCAAGTTGGAGCCCTCAGTTTTCTCCCACCCCATGTTAGAGCCCTCATTTCATGGTCTTTTTTCTTTTTTTTTAAAGCTTGTGTTTACGTAATGCTTGTGTAAAGTTTAAAAAATATGTTTAAGCCGGAGATCAGGAGCCCTGGCTTTTGATGCCTGGTTCGGCCTCTGCTATTCAGTGTGGCCTTGAGCAGGCCTCTCCCTCCCTAAGTCTTGCTTCTATTATCTATAGAACCACAGGTTTAGACTGGGGTTATTCATTAATCCTTCATTTATTCATTCAACAGACATTGGTTTAGCAGTGCCTCTTAAGAAAACTGTTTATCATGGAAAATGTCAACCAAAAGCAAAGGGAGGGAGAATGGTTAATGAAGCCCCGAGGACCCATCAGCCAGTGTCAACAATGATCAACAATTTGCTTGTATTTTTCATTTAGATCCTTCTTTTATTTCCTGGAGTCGTTCTGAGAATTTCTTATTTTGAAATATTGTAGTTGGGGGTCACAGGAAGTTGCAAAGAAAGGGGCAGGAGGCCGGCGCCCCGCTCCCCGCTCCCGGACTCCCCAGCCTCAGCCTCTCGCACGTCCCGCAGATGAGACCGGCATCATCCCAGAGCGGCTCCCCGTTGCATTTGTGCGCATGCGTGTACACGTGCCTCTGCACTCCCATTGCCCCTGTGGATCTATGTGACGCCACTACAATCAAAACGCAGTCCTCATGCCACCTTCCATAGATGTGTAGTTTTATAAGAAACAGACAAATTGTTTTCCAGAGCGGCTGCCCCATTGTCTTTTAACAAAATATATTTTTTCATTGATTTCAGAGAGGAAGGAAGGAGAGAGAGAGATAGAAACATCAATGATGAGAATCATTGATTGGCTGCCTCCTGCACGGCCCACACTGGGGATCCAGCCCACAACCTGGGCATGTCCCCTGACTAGGAATCGAACCGTGACCTCCTGGTTCATTGGTCAATGCTCAACCACTGAGCCACGCCAGCCGGGCCCATGCCCATTTCTCCACGTCCTCGCCCGCCCTTGCAATGTACCTTTGATTTCAGCCCTTGAAGCAAACGCAGAGTCACATTGCGCTGGGTTCTGACCTGCGCTTGCCTGACGCCTAACGATGTTAAGCAGTGTTTCATGTGCCCATTTTCCACCCACATGGCCTTTTTGGTGAAATGTCTTTTGTCCATTTTCTAAGTGGATTGTCTGCATTTTTTACTGGTTGAGTTTTGCTCATCCTTTTAATTTATATTTCCCCCTATTTTCCGTAATATTTTAAAAAATGAACTTAAAAATATATATTTTTTTATTTTAGAGAGGAAGGGAGAGAGAGAGAGAGAGAAACATCAGTGATGAGAGAGAATCACTGATCGGCTGCCTCCTGCACGCCCCACACTGGGGATCGAGCCACAACCTGGGCATGTGCCCTGACCGGGAATTGAACCATGACCTCCTGGTTCATAGGTTGATGCTCAACCACTGAGCCACACTGGCCGGGCCTGGCCAGTGAGATTTAACTGGAAGGTTTGGATAGTACCTTTTGAGACACTCCTTATTCCCCTTATTCACCCCTTCCTGCGTTCTCTTCCTCATCTCCATTCTGGGGTGATGGCCGGAGCTCTAGCTACCATCTTGGATCAAGGCAATGAAGGCTCCACCTAAGGATCATGGAGCAGTGAGTTGGGAATGATCTGGAAACACCCTTGATCCTGAATTATTTTGTGGAATATCTATCCTAGTCCTAAAATGTTTTCCCTCTGGACTTCATTAACGCACAAGACAAATAAATGTCTACCTTGGTTAAGCCACTATTATTATGAGTTGTTGTTTTTCTTTCCTCCTAGGTGTACCTGCACCTAATCTTTACTGACAGAGGAGAAAACAAACCAGATGCGGTCTCTATTATTATCTAGTAGGGGGACAGCCATTCGGTGACACATCTAAGTCAGAATGTAGTTATTGTTGCAAAAATATCTACAATAAAGACACACGAGGCTCCCGGTCAACAACAAACCAGAAGCGAAAGAAAGACATTTATCTGAGATGAATGTGCCCAGATTTCAGCAATCAGAAAAGCACGAGGGAAGCTGTTTTGATGTCCACACGCAGGTAGGTTTTGTGACATTTTAAAATGTCCAGTTGATTGCTGTTTCCTTCAGCCAGGATGATAAACTAGATTCTTTGAATAACCTTGCTGATAAAAGTAACCGAAATCGCTTAACAAAAGATTTAACAATCATCTTTTCAAAGGCTCCAGTGAGATGGTGAAACGGTAAGGAATCCGAATCTAAAAAATTAAGTCAAGACAGGAACCCGGAGAGGTAAACAGCATACCGAGGTTAACCTTCACCCTGAGGGTATCTGTGGACCCTGCTGACCTTGAGTTTTAGATTTTATGGCCTCTCCCCACGGCGTGAAGGTGAGCCATGCAGGTATGTCATCATTGCAAGGCTGAGCCAGAGATCCCTTCACCCACCGCATCTCCAGGAACGTGGCTTCTTTCCAAACCTGGGACGGGATGTCTGCGCTGCGTGCTTGTACTCACAAGGCAGCACCACGTGGATTCGCAGCTGGAATGACAGTTCCCGGGAAGTCCAGACATTCCTCCCCCTGAGAATTTCGTTTGAAATGGTTCTGGGTTGGAGTATCCCTGGATCCTCTCCAGAAGCCAATGCCAATCCTCCCTGGAGGAGCCCACCTGTGATTCAGGTCTCAAAGTGTCCCCACTAGGAAGTTCTCAGAAATAAAAGGGAAGAATAACGAAACAATACTTCTACCAGTGAAAAAATGAAATAATTGAATTTAAAAAGTCACTGAAGGACTGCCACTTTGGGGAGTGATAAATTGGTTCATTCATACCTACCTGATGAGGACAATTAGGAAAGCTGGAAAAAATAGCCTGGCCGGGTGGCTCAGTTGGTTGGAGGGTCATTCTGTACACCAAAAGGTTTTGGGTTCGAGCCCCGGTTAGGGTGTGTATAGAAGGCAACTGATCGATGTTTCTTTCACACATATCTCTCTCCCTCAAATAAGTAGATTAAAAATAAAAAAATGTGCTTTAAAAGAATAAAATAACTAAGGATACATTGTCCAAAGATATAAATGACAATATGGCAGAGAAATGAAACTGTAAAAAAGAGCCATTTGAAAATTCTAGAAGTAAAAATGACAGTAACATGTGCAAACAGGACCAGATCTGGCTTCTTTCCCAAGCAGGGGGTGAGGTGTTCCTCATGTCCCTGTCCTTGAAGGACCTCCTTCCCCCACCTTTGTCACCATGCTATTCATTATGGCCAGTCCTGCAAGAGACCTGGTGTCAGGCTCTGCCACAATGGGGGCCACCCTCACCACCACATTGCCACACCAGGGAGAGGCAGACTCAGAGAGAGTCCGGGCAGGAATGTTGCCTGTGGGAGGAGGGTCTTTTGCTACAGTTTGTAATTTATTTTCTAAAGTCTATTTTGTAACAATTTATTTAAGTTTGAAAAAGTAAGTCATGCCATAATCGGTTTGGCTCAGTGCGTAGAGTGTCGGCCTGCGGACTGAAGGGTCCCAGGTTCGATTCCGGTCAAGGGCATGTACCTTGGTTGTGGGCACATCCCCAGTAGAGGGTGTGCAGGAGGCAGCTGATTGATGTTTCTAACTCTCTATCCCTCTCCCTTCCTATCTGTAAAAAAATCAATAAAATATATATTTTAAAAAAGTAAGTCATGCCCTGCCCCCACTAAAAATAATTTTTCAGAGAGAGAGAGAAATAGTGGCTTAGAATTTTCCAAAAATGAGGAGGGGAGAGCTAAACTCAAAACAAAGATTAAGGAAGGCTTAGAAACTTCATGCAGAATAAATGAAGAGAAATGCACACCTGGGAACATCTGGGTAAAATAGCAAAAAACTATTAATTGTGAAATGTTGAAAGCTTTACATCTGAGATCAGGTACAAGGTAAGGTTACTTTCTAACACCAACTTTATTTGACATTGTATTTGAGTTCTGGCCAGTGTAGTAAATACAAAAATTTAGAAACTATTTGCCAATGATATGATAGTTTATGTAAAAAAACAAAACAAAACCCAAAGAATCTACAGATAAGTTAATTAAATAAATAAAATCTAGCATGGTTTCTGGATACAAAATCAATACATAAAAATAAACAGAGACAGAATTTATAAAAGAAATAAAGATAACACTTACACTATCATAACACATATGACTACCTAAGAATAAATCTAATAATAACATGCAAGAACATTATGTAGAAATGTATAATAGTTTGAAAGACATTGAAGGAAAGATAAAAAATAGAAATATATTCTATGTTCCTGGATTGGAACATATTGTTTTTTTTTTAAATATATATTTTCTTGATTTTTTACAGAGAGGAAGGGAGAGGGATAGTTAGAAACATCGATGAGAGAGAAACATCGATCAGCTGCCTCCTGCACACCTCCTACTGGGGGCCCGCAACCAAGGTACGTGCCCTTGACCGGAATCGAACCTGTGACCTTTCAGTCCACAGGCCGACGGTCTATCCACTGAGCCAAACCGGTTAGGGCGGAAGATATTGTTTTCCTTTTAACGTATAAAAACATAACTTCAGCCCTGGCCGGTTTTGCTCAGTGGGTAGAGCGTCGGCCTGTGGACTGAAGGGTCCCAGGTTCGATTTTGGTCAAGGGCACATGCCTGGGTCGCAGGCTCCATCCCCACTAGGGGGCAGGAGGCGGCCGATCCATGATTCTCTTTCATCAATGATGTTTCTCTCTCCCTTCCTCTCTGAAATAAATAAATTATATTTAAAAATAAATAAAAAAAAACATAACTTCAAATTTAAAGTTACAGGAATAGTAGAAATAAATAGGAAGGAACATCTTCAACAGGATATACCCACAGCTAACGTTATACTTAATAGTGAAAGCACAACAATTTCCCCCATAAAGTCAGAAACAAGACAGAGATGTCTGCTCTTATAACTTGCAGGCAACATTGTATTGGAGGTTCTAGCCAGGGAAATTATGCAAGAAAAAGAAATAAAAAGCATCTAGATTGGAGGGGAAGAAATAAAACTATCCCTAATCACATATGACATGATCTTGAATATAGGAAATCCTAAGGAATCCACTAAAAACTGTTAGAACTAATAAACAAGTTTAGCAAGGTTGCAGGATATTAGGTCAATGTGCAAAAACCTACTGTGTTTCTATACACAGCAATGAGCAATCCAAATATAATGAAGAGAACAGTTATATTTATAAAGAATCAAACAGAATAAAATACTTAGGAATGAGTTTAACATAAGGACAAGACTGTACAATAGTATAGTTTCGAAGGACATTAAAGCACATCTAAATAAGTAGAAAGACATCCCATATTCATGGATCAAAGAATTGATATTAAGATGAAAATACTCTCCAAATGGATCTACAGATTCAATGCAATGCCTATCAAAATATCAGCTGATATTTTGATAAGCCAATTCTAAAATTCACATGGAAATGCAAGGGATCCCGAACAGCCAAAACAATCTTGAAAAAGAACGCCGAAGTTGGAAGACTTGCACTTTTTAATTTCAAAACTTACTACAAAGCTATGGGAATTAAGACTGCATAGTACTGGCATAAGGATAGACTAATAAATTAATGTTCTAGAATTGAGAATCCAGATATAATCTCTTATGTTCATGGGCAATTAAGTTTTTGACCAGGTTGCCAAGACAATTCAATGGGAGAAACAATTGTCTGCAACAAATGGCGGGGGACAACTAGATATCCACATGAAAGAAAATGAAACTGGATTCCAACCTCACACCATACAAAAAAAGTAACAAAATGGATCAGAAACCTAAATGTAAGGGATAAGACTATACTAGTAAAACTCTTAGAAGAAAACATAGGTGTAAATCTTCATGACCTTGGATCAGAAGGGAATGGTTTCTTAAGTTGTGACACCAAAAGCACAAGTGATAAAAGATAAAATAGATAAATTAGACTTCATTAAAAGATTTCTGTGCTGCAAAGGATACCATCAAGAAAGTGAAAGGACAATCCACAGATCGAGGGAAAATATTTGCAATGTATCAGAGAAGGGACGTGTGTCTAGACCATATAAAGAAGCCTTATAACTCCACAATAAAAAGACAAATGACTCAATTCAAAAACTGGACAAAGAATTCAAATAGATATTTCTCCAAAGGAAATGTGCCAGAAGCCAACGAGCACATGAAAAGATGCTCAACAGCATTAGTCATTAGGAAAATGCAAATCAGAATCATCATGATATACTACTCTACACCCACTGAAATGGCTGGAATGAAAAATGGCTGGACAAAAAATGTTGGTGAGAATACAGAGAAACTGAAACCCTCATACGTTGCTGGTGGAAATGTACAGTGGTGCAGCTGTTTTACAGTTTGGCAGTGTCTCAAAATGTTAAACATAGAGTTACCATGTGATCCAGCAATCTCACTCCTAGGTGTGGTCCCAATAGGTAAATTGTATGACCTGTGAATTATATCTCAATATAGCTGCTAAAAAAAAGAATAGTAGATAGATTTCTTCTACACCCTTCATATAGATCTCTCAAATGTTGACATTTTACTGTTTGTTTTATTCTTGTCTCTCTCTCTCCCTACACACACACACACACACACACACATATACACACGTGTGCACAAAGATACACACAATTATTTTCTGAATATTTCAAATCAATTGAGATACTATTCCCATTTCTCTCTAAATACTTCAGTGTGTATTTCCTAATAACCACACTACAGTTATCAAAACCATTAAACAAACATCAATACAACACTATAACCTACAGATCTTGCCAGAGTTTGTTAATTGCCCCAGTGTCCTTTCTAGAAAAGCAGTGACTCTGATCATGCATTGCCTTCAACTGTTATATCTTAGTCTCCTTCATCTGCCTCAGTTGTGTTTTATGACATTGACATTTTTCAAGGGCACAGGCCAGTTCTTTTGTAGAATGTCCCTCTGTTTGGGTTTGTTTGATGCCTCCTCACCATTAGAGTCAGGTTTTGTAGTTTTGGTAGGAGTGTCTGAGAAGTGATGTGTCCTTGGTACATCAGATCTGTAGGCACAATGATTGTCCCATCGCTGGTGATGGTCACGTTGATCACTTGGTTAAGGTCGTGTCTGCTAGGTTTCTCCACTGTCAAGTTGCTGTTATTTTTCATCTGTGGGGAGACATTTTGAGACCATTCCTTATTAAACCTTCACCCACTAGTTTTTTTTCCACCCATTAATCATTTTTGCTTGAACCAAGCATTACTACGATGGTTGCCAAATGGTGACTTTCCAGTTCCGTCACTCCTTCTATATTTATGACTTGGCTTTCTACGGTGAAGAAGAGCTTTCCTTCTCCCCACTTATTTATTTATCTAAATACTAGAGGCCCGGTGCATGGATTCGTGCACTGGTGGGGTCCCTCAGCCTGGCCTGCTGAGATCGGGCTGAAACCGGCTCTCCAACACCCCCTGAGGGGTCCTGGATTGCGAGAGGGTGCAGGCTAGGACCTCTAGTACGCATAGAAGATCTTTGGTTAATCTCTTCCTGCCTTCTCCCCTCCTCTCTTCACTCTGAGATTCATCAGTTTGTTCCATGTTTCCATATCTGTGGTTTCCGCTCCTGGGTTGAGTGTCTTCCCCCTGGTGGTCAGTGCACATCATAGCTACTGGAGAGCCGGTCGGCCAGTTGCTTAGGCTTTTATATAGCTGATCGCTTAGGCTTTCATATATGTAGATGGACTCAGGGATTTCTTACCTTCTGGAAGAACAAGATGTTCTAAGCTCCTCCAGACTTTCCCTGTCCCCCATCCCTAGAACAGCCATTTAGCCTAGGATCCCTAGTTCATTTTGAGTGGATAATTGCACTTAGAAACCTATTTGGAAATTACACACACACACACATACACACACCACATACGTATATGTATATATATACACACATTTATGCATATATGTAGATGTATATATACATATATGTGTGTATACTTCCACATATCTGTATTTATCATCTATCTATCTATCTCATCTTTCTGTCTATCTATCATCTATCAATTATCTATCCATCCATTCATCTATTACCATGAGTTCCATGAGTTCATACTGACACCTCTAATTTCAGGTATATTTTACCCTTCTTTCCACTTGCTTACTTGTTTTTAAAAAAATATATTTTTATTGATTTTAGAGAGGAAGGGAGAGGAGGAGAGGGATAAAAACATCCATGATGAGAGAGAATCATTGATCGGCTGCCTTCGGCATGTGCCCTGACCAGGAATCAAACTGTGACCTCCTGGTTCATAGAGGTCGCCGCTCAACCACTGAGCCACGCCGGCCGGCCCCACTTGCTTATTTGTAACATCTTTGTTGCTGAGAAAACTGGCTCCCATCCTCTACAATATATTTATGTGCTCGTTCAACCCAAGAACACTCAGAAAGTACTTTCAGAATTGTCCGCTCAAGGCTTTGCAAAAAAGCAAACTACTCTTTAGAATCCAATATTGGTTTCGAGTTCCTTTGTCCTTAGCCCGAGGGCACATGGTCCAAGGACGGCATTGGAAAGGTCCCTGGGTTGGTTCCTCTCTCCCACTCCAGGGTGGGTACTGTATTGTGTGGTGCATCGCTTGGTCCATTTGTTTCCATTTGTATTTCATTTAGGACATTTCCACTCTCCTTGTGATTTTATTTATTTTAGATAATTTGAAGTTCAGATGCTCTCTGCCTTCCAGTTCTGCCAAGGGCATGGGTTTTATGTGGTTTTATTTGTTCTAGTCTTTTTTTAAAAAAAATTAATTTTTATTTGGAAGCTTGGTTGAGAGCTCCAGATTTACTTGGCTGCCATTACCTTGGCTACCCAGAATTCTCCCCCTAAAATCGATGCTTTGAATGTGCCAATTCTTTCCAATTTGATTTAGAAATCGAATGCAATCGTAATAGAAGGGCCACGTTTAAATGGGGGCACGAGAAGGTGGTTCTTAAATTTATATGGAAGAGCAAACGGCCAAGAATAGTTTAGACACTTGCACACATCTGCATTTATCATCACTCCTTCTATGTTTATTATTTGGCTTTCCACTGTGAGGAAGGAGGTGGGGGGGAGTTGCCGTAGCAAATTCTAAGAATTGTTCTAAAGGTACCGAATTAAGGCAGCACAGCATTAGCAAAAGGACGGGCAAATAGACCAACGGGATAGAATAGAGAATTCGAAAACAGACAAGCCACATGTAGAAACTCAATTTATGACAAGCTGGTGGGAAGGAGATGTTTTTCCATAAAAAATGCTTGGACAAGTAGTTGTCCATATGGAAAATAAAATCTGACAACATCAGCTTCTGGCAAGCCTGGGAAGCACAAAAAAACTCAGATACTAAGGTGGCCTGGGAACTGATAAAACCACTTGGGAGGTGATTTGTATGTTCCTTTGCCAAGTGGAGGATGCAGGCCTTGTGGGGCCCAGGGCGTTCTCCCTGGATGTGATCACTGGAGAAACTTGTGCTGGCCGTCAGGGCGCCTGTCCACGAACGGGCAAAGTTGCAACAGCATGGAGAGTACAAACAACCGCCTATCAGGCCGATCAGGCGGGGCAGACTGGTGGAGATTAGTTCTGAAACAGAGCAGAGGCTCAGAGGACACATGGATTCCAGCTCTTATGGAGCAGCGGGGCCACGTCTTGGGAATTTTCATGTTCTACGTAAAAGCCGCTTTGCAGAAGGATTCGAACAGCATGATTCCATTTAGGTAAAGTTCAAATCAGGTGAAATGAAACCATATATTGTTTGGGGATGCATACAAAGGCAGGGAAGCTATAAGTAAAAGCACTGAAGTGGAGAGGGGAGAGTGTGTGCGGGGAGGAATGAGAAGGGACCCCCAAGGTCCTTCATAGGCAATGTCACCTTTCTTTTTCCCAAGCTGGGTGGTGGGTATGCAAGGGCTCATGGTATTGCTCTTTCTACTCACCCTTATTTTTTAAAATATATTTTTATTGATTTCAGAGAGAGAGAGAGAGAGAGAGAGAGAGAGAGAGAAATATCAATGATGAAAGAGAATCACCTGCACGCCCCACACTGGGGATCGAGCCTACAACCCCGGGCATGTGCCCTGACCAGGGATGGAACCATGACCTCCTGGTTCATAGGTCGACGCTCAACCACTGAGCCACACAGTTTGGGCCATGCATATTTTTAAAAACATATTTTTATTGATTTCAGAGATGAAGGGAGAGGGAGAGAGAGAGATAGAAACAGCCATGATGAGAATCATTGATGGACAGCCTCCTGCACGCCCCACATTTCCGATGGAGCCCGCAACCCAGGCATGTGCCCTGGCTGGGAATCGAACCGTGATCTCCCGGTTCATAGGTCGACGCTCAACCACGGAGCCACACCGGCGAGGCTACTCACGCCTATTTTGTAACTTTCTTTTGCATCTTCTCAGTTCTAACAGAAACCATTTTAAGCCCCGAAAGTTCTGCTGAACTTGGAGAGGCACCGTGAGCAGGCAGCGGCTGGGAACCTCAGAAGTTATCTTTGGGCCCCCGTGCCTCCCCAGGGAGCTTGACCTTGTGCTCTGACCCTGTAGTCTTGGTCACCGCAGCTGGTACCCTGGCTAGGCTGGCACCGTGGGCATGGTACTAAAGTGCTTCTGAAGCACCTGTTTGCTAAATTGTAGCTCAAGTGCCTCCCCTTCCTGGCCCCCTCCCCCACCCTGATCCTTAACTAGTGGTCACATGGGATCCAGCAGAGGCCCTGAGACCCTGCTGGGGGCCCCTGAGCGGCCTCCGTGCTGGGCCACGGGGTCAAGCGTGAGGGACGTTTGTACTTCCTCTTGAGGCCCCTGCTCTGCAGCGAGGCCCAGCACCCCCCCCCCCCCCCCCCCCCCCCCCGCTCCTGGAGGAGAGAAGACTCAAGGTTACATCCAGCCACCGGATCCATTTGCCACCCCATCCACCCGCAGCCAGTTTGCCTAACAACCAGCTCACCTAATTACCAGGTCACCTCCAGGCCCCAATTTGGAATTCAAATGAAGGAACTTATTTCCACCGCTTATTCTAACAGCGACTCCAGCTTAATCAGTTCTCTAATGATCAATTTGCCTAATTAAAAAAAAATTAAGCATTTTGAAACCAATTCACCGAAGGACGGCTCTGTCACTACGGCGTGTTTGCAAGGACTGCTGCGCCGCTGGGTAACCGGTTACTGGCTCGCCCGCAGGCTGTTTTTTCTGCTTCTTTCAAAATCAGACTGCATTTAGCTGTAAACAGGCCTCCATGTTGCAGCGTTTTCTAGAGACAGAACGATGTGCAACCTATCTTAATAAAATACACTGTGCAGACAACAAACAACTTTAGGAAAAGATCTTTAAGCCAACAGGCAAAAAAAAAAAAAGTCCTCCCAAGTGTTTCAGAGAAGAGGACATAGAAAAAGACAAGCAGGCCCGGCCAGCGTGGCTCAGTGGTTTGCGCATCGACCTATGAACCAGGAGGTAGTGGTCCGATTCCCAGTCGGGGCACATGTGGGCTTGATCCCCAGTGTGGGACGTGCAGGAGGCAGCGGATCAGTGATTCTTTCTCATCATTGAAGTTTCTATCTCTCCCTCCCTCTTCCTTCCTCTCTGAAATAAAAGAAAAGATTTATTTATTTTTTTAAAGAAAAAGATAAGCAGAAGATGTCGCAAATGTGCTAAGCACCCTCCTGCCTTCTCTTGGCCTCTGGACCCAACGGCTTTGCTGTCAAAAGCCCTTTTTGATCCTGGGCAGCTCACGCCAGCCTCCTCTTACGTAAAAATGGGGCAAGACTGCCGCGTCCTTCAGATAGTCGGAGGCCCGTTAATCCATGCGCTGTTTACTATGGAGCTGGCCCGGAGATCCACGTTAACTGCCTTAGAAACACGGATTAAAACAAGCTGCCCAGGAATGCTTTGTTATCTTTTGTTTGTTTTTGAAAAATCCTTACAATGCCAAACAGCTGGGAGAAAATAAGGCCCCAGCATAGACGTGGCCCCAGCCTGCTGCATCTGGAGGCCTGCACCCAAAGCAGCCCCAGCGCCTCCCTGTGACGTGTCCATGCCTTTTCCTAGGCCTGGAGGGCTCTATCTAGATCTCTAGAGCCTTCTCTCCCTCCAGCGCCATCCCCTGGAAGCTTTCCATGAGCAGCCCCGCCGCTGTGAGCCTGCGCCACCTTTGGAGGGCCAGGCTTGTGTCCCTCATTCCGCCTTCCTCGCTGTCCCTCACGCATAAGCTGTGAATATTTTCTTTAAAAATAAATGTGTATGGATTTCCGAGAGGAAGGCAGAGGGAAAGAGAGATAGAAACATCAATGATGAGAGAGAATCATTGATTGATTGGCTGCATCATTGATCAAGACCGCAACCCGGGCATGTGCCCTGACTGGGAATCGAACCGTGACCTCCTGGTTCATAGGTCGACGCTCCACCGCGTAGCCACGCTGGCTGGCGGCTGGGCGAAGCTGTGAGTGGTTTAACGGGGGAGGGGGAGTAACCCCCAGCCCAATGAGGGGGCGACTCAAAGAGCGTCCCTTGGGGAGAAGGATTCCTTGTTCTCTCCAGGGAAGCCCAGTTCCAGACTGCCTCCCAGGCAGGGAGAGGTGTGGGGATCAAGGTCTGGGGAGAGGGGGCATGCGGCCCTGGGAGTGGAAGCGCGTGCTGGACTCATGGGTGGGCGCCTGTCAGCCTGTTGGGGTTCCTGGAGGCAGCGGGCTAGTTGGAGGGGCTGCCCAGATGAGCCAGGAGAAACTGAGGATGTGTGTGTGAAGGTTGGGGAGCTGGCCTTGCAGGGGATGCCCAGGGGAGCTGGCCCAGGCAGCTGGCCTTGCAGGGGATGTCCACCTAGAGAGGGGGCTGCGGTGTGGACACAAGTGGGGCGCCAAGCGGACAGGGCTGGCCAGCCTCAAAGAGTCCATAGCAAGGAGGGGGCTGAGCCCACCCTGAGAAAGGGGTGACCCCCCCACTCCTTGGCAGAAGCCACAGGCAAAGATGGAGCACCCTCCTCCCCTCGACCTTGGGCCGGTGCCCGAGGAGGGGGGCTGGGAGGGGAGGGGAGGTCAGAGCACCCCCGTCTCCATTCCGGTCCATTCTAGTCGTGGGGATGGGGAGGGGGAGCTTTGAGTGGGATGTGAGTCTCGGCTGAATTTTAATCACCCAAAGGACCAGAAAAGTTAATGGTTGGGGGTGAGGGGGCGGGGGCGGGGGGAGGTGCCAGCACACACCGTGACTGGCATAAACAAACCCTATTGTGAGTTCCACCAGTGGGAGCCCCAGGAAGTGCCAGAGGGGCTGCAGGCCCAGGTCTGATCCCTTGTTCAGGGGCCCTGAGTGCCCCTCACGAGACCTTGGGGTGGCCTCCTCGCCCCTCCCCTCCGGATGGGGCCAGCAGGTGGGCCTCACCTGGGGCTGTCACGTGGGCAGAGCAGGGAGCGGCAGCTGAGCGCAGGGGCAAGGGGCCTCCTGAAGGCAGTCAAGACGGGCATCTGGGGGCAGGAGGGCAGCATCGCAATGGGCCCTCTACTTTCCTAAAGTGGAGCCAGGTTGGCTTTCGGCCCCTCCCTACCCCATCATTTAGGCTACGGGGGCAGCGTGGGGAGAGTCTGTGTGGCCAGAAAAATCACCAGGCTGGGGTTTGGGGACAAACAGCAGGGCAGAGGTGAGAGGGTCCCTGAGTCCGCGCTGGGGCAGCCTGCAGGTTGGGAGACGAGAGGCCTCTTTTCCTCGCCCCCCGCCCCCTCCTGGATGGGTGGTGGGCTGTCAGGGGCGGGTAGGCCTACGGGGAATTCCTGGGCCCTCGGGGCTTCCAGCTCAGACATCCTAGCAATTTCCTAGGTCCCAAACAAGCCGGATTTCTGAGTTTGTTGTGCTGTGCAGGCTGGGGACCCCCTGCAAGACACCCCTCCATGGGGAGCATGGCCAAGGGGCTCTCCCCTCGTTGTGTTTCTCTGGCCACCCCTTCCTGGGAACCCGTGTCCAGTGCCCAGTCCAGCAGTGCATTCTCCCCGAGCCTGTGCTGGCTTTAACATTTTTTGATATTTTCTGCCGGAGCCTCTCGTCCAGGCCTCTTGATCTGTGTGCTCAAGGAGTGGGAACTGCCTTGATATTTACTCTCCGGCCAGTGGGGATCTCTGGGACCAGGGTTTTTTGTTTGTTTGTTTTCTCGCCCGCCTCTCTTTTGGCCGCACCAGCTGCACATCCAGGCGGCTCCAGCATCCCATTGCGGGAAATGGCTTCCCCGGCACCGGCTGCCTGGTAGCTGAGTGGAAACCATGGCAACAGGAAGCGGGGAGGATCTTCCCGTCACCCCGTAGAAAGGGCAGCCTATTTCTGGGACCTGAGCCCAGTTATTCACTAGTTTTGCATTTTGCTGTGAATTTCAATGCTGGTGAGCCGGTGTTGAGGGCGCTGGGCCCGAGTTTGGGAGGGCTGATAAGTGACCTGCGCCCCTTCTTCTGTCTCCAAAAGGGACAACTTGTGGCCCCCTTCGAGGCCGTTTGTAGTCACAAGACTTGGTCTCTAGCTCCCGATTGATTCCCTTCTTCAGCCGGAACAGGAGAAGATGGGTGCTTGGGGGCGACTGAGGTGAGACCAGGGCCCACTGGGGACTCCCCCTCTATTCTAAGAGCCTGCTTGCCTGTTTCTGCCCACAAGGCAGGGTGAGGAGGCTCTGACTTGGGGAGACAGTCACATTCCTTCAATCTAGCGACAAGCGCCTCTCAGCACACGTACACACACGCGCGCGTACACACACACACACACACACACACACACACACACACACACACTCACGTGAGTGCGTGCAGGAGCACACGCACGCAGCGCACTCCGGTTGTGTGGCTTTTGGTGCAGACGACTCTGCCCCCTAGCGGCAGACTGCAGACAGAGCGCGGGGCTCAGCGGCCCGCTGCTGCCCTGACTCACTGGGATTCCTTCCAGCCTTGACTAAGGTAAAGGGTCTTTGGAGATGAAAGGAGACACACAGGAGACTGGTCCTCGGATGCTGGGTCCAAAGAGAACACCGCGGGCTAAGCTTGGGGCAGGACAGCATGGGAGACCGTCTGAGAAGGGGAGAGCAGCTGGCTCGGGTCTGGCTGTTCTTTCCACCCGCTACCCCCTCCTTGGGTGATGGCAGCTCAGGCCTGTCCCTTTAGGCTGCTCCAAACTGGGGACAACTCCTTAATGCTCCCCGCTTCACCAACACCCAACTCTTCACCCATTCTGGGGTGTTTAGATCCCAAATAGTTTTTAAAATATATTTTGATTGATTTCAGAGAGGGAGGAAGAGGGAGGGAGAGAGAAACATCAATGATGAAAGAGAATCATTAATTGGCCACCTCCTACACGCCCCACACTGGGGATCAAACCCACAGCCTGGGCATGTGCCCTGACCAGGAATTGAACCGTGACCTCCTGGTTCATAGGTCAACACTCAACCACTGAGCCACGCCAGTTAGGCCCAAGTAGTTTTTAAATAATTCACCTGTGGTAGGCAGAATTTTGGCCTCTATGAACTTTGCCCTCTTATGTCATACTCATGAATATGCTACATTGCATGGCCTTTGCAGATGTAATTAAGGCTACTAACTGATTGACCTGAGCACAGGAAGATTAGCTTGGATTATCAGCTGGGCCCCATGTCGGCACAGGAGTGCTGGCAAGCAGAGCTTCACTGACTGAGGCCAGAGGGGAGTGAGAAATATTCAAGACAACGAGAAGGACTCCATCTGCCATTGCCAACTTGAAGATGAAGGGGCCTCGTGTCAAGGAAACTGTAACCTCAGTCCCACAGCCTCAAGGAACTGGATTCTGCCAACTTGAATGAACTTGGAAGCAGAATCTTCTAGAGCCTCCAGATAAGAGTACAGCCCACCTGACATTTTTTGTTTGTTTTGTTTTTATTTTGAAATTATTATAGCTGCATAGGAAGTTCAGTTTAGTGAGGCCCTGTGTACCCTTCCCCCAGCTTCCCACAATGGTGACATCTTATATAACTACTAGAGGCCCAGTGCACAACATTCGTGCACTTGGAGGGGGGGGTCCCTCAGCCTGGCCTGCACCCTTTCGCAGTCTGGGACCCCTCAGGGGATGTCCACCTGCCAGCTTAGGCCCGCTCCTGCCGCAATCAGACATCCCCCGAGGAGTCCTTAGCACTGCTGCAGAGGTGGGAGAGGCTCCCGCCACTGCGCTGCGCTCGCCAGCCATGAGCCCGGCTTCTGGCTGAGCGGTGGTCCCCCTGTGGGAGTGCACTGACCACCAGGGGGCAGCTCCTGCATTGAGCATCTGCCCCCTGGTGGTCAGTGCACATCATAGCAACTGGTCATTCCACCATTTGGTCGATTTGCATATTAGTCTTTTATTATATAGGATAGTGCAATATCAAACCTGAGACCCAGGCTATAACCTTCACTCAGGACAACCTCCTTTACTTTCTTGCTAGAGTTGCTCCAGGGCAGTAACAATCTAAGGGTTCCTTTCTGGCTTTTATTTTATTTTTTAAATCCTCACCTGAGGATATGTTTATTGATGAGGGAGAGAGAGAGAGAGAGAAAGAGAGAGAGAGAGAGAGAGAGAGAGAGAGAGAGAGAGAGAGAATCAGTCACCTCCTGTACATGCCCCAATTGGGTACCATATCTGCAACTTAGATATCTACCCTGACTGGTAATCAAACCCATGACCTTTCCATGTATGGAATATAGATCCAACCAACTGAGGCACACTGGCCAGGCCCTGGCCTTTGTTTTAAAAAATACATATTTATTGAGATAAAATTTACATACCAATGCATCCAAAGTACAAAATTTGATAATTTTTAGAATATTCACCACTACCACCATATTGTGCAAGCATCGCCTCTGTCTTATTCCAGAATATTTTTATCAGCCCCCCGCCTCCCGCCAAAGCCCATACCCATCAAGTAGTCACTCCCTATTCCCCCCTCCCCAGCCTTTGGCAACCATGAATCTCCTTTCTGTCTCTGGATTTGTCTATTCTGACCTTTCATATAAATGGAATCATACAATATATAACCTTCTGTGTTTGGCTTCTTTGAAGTAGTATAACATTTTCAAAGTTCATCCATGTTGTAACATGTATAGTATTTCATTCCTTTTTATGGCCAAATAATATTTTGTTTATCCATTCATCTATTGATGAACACTTGCATTGATTTCACTTTCTGGCTCTCATGAATAAATCTGCCATGAGCATTCATTTACAAGATTTTTGTGTGGCCATATGCTTCCTTTTCTCTTGGGTCTATACCTAGGAGTGGATCTGCTGTGTCATATGGTAACTCTATGTTTAACTTTTTGAGGAACTGCCAGACTTTTCCACAGTGGCTGCACCATTTTAAATTCCCACCAGCAATATAGGAGGGTTCCAATTTCTCCACATCCTTGCCAACACTTGTTATTACCTCTTTTTAATTATAGCTACTCTAGTGGGTGTGATGTGGTATCTCATGGTTTTGATTCGCATTTCCCTAATGTCTAGTGATGTGGGCACATTGTAGATAGTCTTCAGAGAAATGTCTACTAAAATCTTTTGCCTCTTATTATTTGGGTTATTTGTCTTGTTATTGAGTAGTAATGGTTCTTTATATATTCTAGATACAAGTCACTTATCAGCTATATGATTTGCAGATAGATTCTCCCATTCTGTGCATTGTCTATTTACTTTCTCGCTGTGTCCTTTGTTTAATTTTGTTGAAGTCCAGTTTATCTATTTTTTCTTTTGTTGCCTATGCTACTGGTATCACATGTAAGAAGCCATTGCCTCATCTAAGGTCACAAAGATTCGTGCCTCTGTTTTTAAAATATATTTTTATTGGTTTCAGAGAGGCAGGGGGAGGGAGAGACAGATAGAAACATCAATGATGCGAGAGAATAATTTATCGACCACCTCCTGCACGCCCCCCACTGGGGATCAAGTCCATAACCCGGGCATGTGCCCTGATTGGGAATCAAACCTGTGACCTCCTGGTTCATAGGTCGATGCTCAACCACTGAGCCATGCCGGCTGGGTTCGTGCCTCTGTTTTTAAAGGAGTTTTATAGTTTTAGCCCTTACATTTAGGCTTATGATCCATTTTGAGTTAATTTTTCTATATGATGTGAGTTAGGGGGTCCAACTTCATTCTTTTGTTTGTATCTATCCAGTTGTCCCAGCACCATTTGTTGAAGAGATTTTTCCCATTGAATACCTTTCTTGTCACCCTGTCGAAAATCAATTGACCATAGCAGTATGGGCTTATTTCTGGGCTTTCAATTCTATTCCATTGATATGTACACTGAGTGGCCAGATTATCATGATCTCTGAACGCATAATAATCTGGCCACTCAGTATATATATATCTATATTAGAGGCCCGGTGCATGAATTTGTGCATGGGTGGGGTCCGGCCAGCCTGGCCAGGGGGAGGGGACATGGGCGGTTGGCCGGCCTGCCTGCTGGTCGAACTCCTGGTCGAGGGGACAATTTGCATATTAGCCTTTTATTGTATAGGATATACACTGAGTGGCCAGATTATTATGCTTTCAGAGATCATGATAATCTGGCCACTCAGTGTAATTCTATCTATACAAGATTGTGTCATCTGCAAAGAGAGAGAGTTTTATTTCTCCCTTTCCAGTCTGAACGCACTTTACTATTTTGTTTGCTTATCTTCACCCTAACATTGTAACTCTTTTGAGAGTTGCCTTCATATCACTGGAGGACTGGCTTCCATATCTGTTTCTTCATGTAGCAATTTAGACATTCTCTACTGCCTGCCTGCCAAGCGAGTTGAGGATTTGACTTCCTTGCCCAGTGAACAAATAGCAAATAGAAAAGACAAGCTCTATGACCTTACCCATCCTTTTCCCTGCGTCCCTTTCGTGGTGTGTGGCAGTGGCGCGCAAAGAATGACACCTGAGGCAATGGGCGCAGGTGCCCTTAGAGTAGCCTTGCCAAACGAGTGTCCTGGGGCTCTGCCTCCTTCCCTACACTCCTTTCTACAGGAACTTGTACATACAATGGACCACCCCACCAGCTGGTTTTGCTGGCGTGGCTCAGGGGTTGAGCGTTGACCTATGAACCAGGAGGTCACGGTTCGATTCCCCATCAGGGAACATGCCTGGGTTGCAGACTTGATTCCCAGTGTGCGGCGTGCAGGAGGCAGCCGATCAATAATTCTCTCTCATCATTGATGTTTCTATCTCTCTCTCCCTCTCCCTTCCTCGCTGAAATCAATAAAAATATTTCTTAAAAGTGTCTTCCTGTTTCAGAGGAATGTGTTCATCAACTTGGCTCATCCAGTCAGAGTCTCCCTATGGACTTTGTACCTTGGAGGTGGAGTTGGTCAGATGATGGTGGGCACACAGGACAGTCTGGGCTATGCTAGCTCCATGGCCAAAAGAACAGGAGTAGAGAATTCAAGAGGAGGAGGAGGAGGAGGAGGAGGAGGAGGAGGAGGAGGAGGAGGAGGAGGAGGAGGAGGAAGGGGAGAAAGGCAGTAGCTCTGGCCCTGAGCCTCAGCCATCCCAACCAGTGGTTGAGCATCAACCTATGAACCAGGGCTTTGCTGGCAGTAACCCCAAGACACACCCAGAGGGCTGCAATTCCAGAGGGACAATGACACAGTACACAGGAGAGAGGGGCCTGGCGAGGATGATGTCACTTTCCAACCTCAGTGGGGGCTACTTGAGGTAACAGGTAATGGCATCCACATGCTGGACAACCTTGATCTTCTCAGATCTGATCTCTTCATCTTCGTTCTTTCATCTGTTTGACTCCCACTGCCCTGGGATGAAGGTCATGCCTTCTTGGGCCTCTTCTCTCCACCAACAGGGCTTCTGGGGCAGGGGGCATCCATTAGAAGCAACACCTTTATAGTGTCAAGTTCATCAGTAGAAGTCAAGGGGAAGACTTAACCACCCACTCCCCTGCCCCCTTGTATGAGTGTCCTGGGGCTGCTTCAACAAGTGACCACAAACCTGGGGCGCCAACAACAGGCATCTCTTCTCCCCCAGTCCTGGAGGCCAGATGTCTGAAATCGAGGTGCCTGTAGGGCCGAGCTCCTTCCAGACATTCCAGTGGAGGGTTCTTCCTCGCCTCTTCCAGCTTCTGGTGGTTGCAGGCATCCCTTGGCTAGTGGCCACATCACTCTAATCCCTGCCTCTGTCTCCATGTGGCCTATGGGTTAAGGAGGTCACCTGTAAGATGGACTCTGGTCAAGATGTCCCCATCGTCCCTTACTACAGAGTGAAGGAACACTTTAGGCCTGGGTGATCCCCATCTCCGACAACCTACTTAAGTTCCTCCCCTGCACTTCCCTGCACTCTCTGTTTTCTTGGTACCCAGAGTCCCTGAGCCACCTCACTTCAGCGGCACCACTGCTGATGGCCCGTGGCTTCTCGGCTTCTGCTCCGCGGGTCTGGGACTTCACAGAGCCTGGGCTCTCTAAAGAACTCCCTGGCTCCATCCCCATGTTGCCATCTCTCCGCCTGCACTGCTCTGCCCTCTGACCCGCTTTGCTGGCCCGCCTGCTGGCTCTTGTTTTTGAGACCCTCTTTCTCCACAGGAGGTTTTTGTTTTTGATGGCACAATTGTTTCTGGTAACTTTTAAAAAATATATATTTTTATTGGTTTCAGAGAGGAAGGGAGAGGGAGAGAGGGAGAGAGAAACATCAATGATGAGAGAGAATCATGGATTGGCTGCCTCCTGCAGGCCCCCTCTGGGGATCGAGCCCTCAACCCAGGCATGTGCTCTGACCAGGAATCAAACTGTGACCTTCTGGTTTATAGGTCGATGCTCAGCCACTGAGCCACTCTGTCTAGGCTGTTTCTGGTAGCTTTTAAACTAACAGCTTTATTGCTCTAACAAACTGCGGCTCTCGAGCCACATGCGGCTCTTTGGCCCCTTGAGTGTGGCTCTTCCACAAAATACCATGGCCTGGTCGAGTCTATTTTTAAGAAGTGGCGTTAGAAGAAGTTTAAAAAAGTTGGCTCTCAAAAGAAATTTCAATCATTGTACTGTTGATATTTGGCTCTGTTGACTAATGAGTTTGCCGATCACTGCTCTAGCCAATTACTGCTCTAGCCGATTTGGCTCAGTGGATAGAGCATTGGCCCTCGGACTGAAGGGTACCAGGTTCGATTCCGATCAAGAGCATGTACTTCCATTGCAGGCTCAATTCTTGGCCCTGATCAGAGCATGTGCAGGGAGGCAACCAATT
Source organism: Cnephaeus nilssonii (assembly GCF_951640355.1). Taxonomy (NCBI): domain Eukaryota; kingdom Metazoa; phylum Chordata; class Mammalia; order Chiroptera; family Vespertilionidae; genus Cnephaeus; species Cnephaeus nilssonii. The sequence continues at coordinate 121,042,085 of NC_137071.1, read as the reverse complement.
GATGTGAGAGATGTTTCTCTCTCTCTCTCTCTCTCTCTCTCTCTCTCTCTCTCTCTCTCTCTCCTCCCTTCCACTCTTTCTAAAAATAAATAGAAATATAGATCCTCAGGTGAGGATTAACAATAAGAAAAATAACAGCTTTACTGAGATATAATTTATGCATTTAAACTGTACAATTCAATGGTTTTGAGTATATTCAGAGTTGCGAACCCATCATTATAATCTAACTAGAAGCCCATTGCACGAAGTTTCGTGCAATAGACCTTCCTTCACCTGGCTGCCAGCACCAGTTTTCCACCAGCACCAGTTTTCCTCTGGCCACCGGCCGATCGGAGCGCCTCCCACCAGTGCAATCGGCCACCCCGAGAGGAACTCCGATCGGGAGGCACTCTGATTGGCGGGTGGCCAGAGGAAAACTGCTGCTGGTGGAAAACTGGTGCTGGCAGCCACGCAATCGGCCACCCCGAGTTCCGCCACCGGCGCCTTCCGCCGGCTCCATCAGTCCTCCCGCAGTGCCGGCCATTGGGGCCTACGGGAGGAACGGGGGGCGGGGACTCATGAGTCCCCGCCCCCCGCTCATCCTGTCAGTCCAATTGGCCACCCCAAGTCCCGCCCCCAGCCTGCTGCCGGCCCAATCGTGGGTGTAGCGGAGTGATGGTTATTTGCATACTTCCCTTTTATTAGGTAGGATTTCAGGGCATTTTCATCTCCCCCCGCCCCCAAGAAACCCTGTGTCCATTGGCAGTCACCCCACTGCTTCTCCAGCCCCTGAGCTCCGGGCAAGCACTCATCTACTTGCTGTCTCTGGATTCATAGCAGCTGCTCGGGCATAGCTATTGCTGGGGTGGGCTCTCTGCCCTCCTGCACCTCCTGTGACTCTTGGCACCTCTCCTGACGTCCAACTTGGTCCCACACAAGATCTTGTGGGTACTTAGAGCTGGCTCCATCTCTCTCTCTCTCTCTCTCTCTCTCTCTCTCTCTCTCTCTCTCTCTCTTAAATCTTTAGCCCGGCCAGCGTGCCTCAGCACTTGAGCATCGACCTATGAACCAGGAGGTCACAGTTCGATTCCCAGTCAAGACACATGCCCGGGTTGTGGGCTCAGTCCCCAGTGCGGGGTGTGCAGGAGGCAGCCGATCCATGATTCTCTCTCATCATTGATGTTTTTGTCTCTCTCTCCCTCTCCCTCTCCCTTCCTCTCTGAAATCAATACAAATATATTTTTTTAAAAACCCAAATTAAATCTTAATTGTTGAAAGTATTACCTATGTCCCCTCCCCCCCCATGGACCCCTCCTAGGCCACCCCACCCCCACTCCGCATTTTTCTCTATCTTGAGCCTGTTTTTACTCAAAACTCTGAAAAAGGAAATAATCCCAGGCAACAAATTAACAAAGAAGCATAATCCCCTCAGTGTCCTCACTTGTAAGGAAATTCCCAGCGTCTTTAATAAAAGTGAACCCTGACCTGCCAGGTAAAGGGAGCTGCGTGCTGGCAGCTGGTCCGGCTCCTGTGGGGCTCGGGGAGGGAAGGGCCCCCGATCAGACTTCACTCTCACAAAGGTTGCTCTGTCTGGAGTGTGGGGGGGAGGGGGGAGGGCAGGCTACTGAAGGGAGACCCTGTCTGCTTTGTCCCAGCGCCAGGCCTGATCACGGCCCACGTGGGCACTCAGTCAACAGGGGGGGAAGGGGGGTGTCAGGAGAGCCTGCCCGCGCCCACAAGGGGCAAGTGTGTAGGGCAGGAGGGAGCGTGTCCTGGCCACTCTGTGGGAACAGGATGGACCCCCCGCCCCAGATTTGGCTTGAATGTGGAGACTGGTGATGCCACACCCACCAAGAGGTTATGAAAAGGTTCCCTCCTCACATCCCCAGCTTTCTGGCGGAGAGCAGGGCAGGTCCCCACGCTGGTCAGAACATGGCTTGAGAGGTCACGGAAAGGAGATGGGCGGGGCTCTTTGTCAAGGTTGGGGCTGGGGCCGGTCCTGTATGTGGTTTTGAACTCCCAAAGGAGGGAGCACCCAGGCTTTCTGGTCAGCTTGCCCAGATGTGGGCTCAAGGGGGGTGGGTGGGCAGAGGGATGAGGCATCACAGCTGTGGGCAGCCAGCCAGCAAGACAGCAGAGTTGGGAGCCAGGATCTTGATTACAGAGCGGCCCACGGCGAGGGCTGCCGGAAGGAGGCAGTTGGGAGGTGGCACATGACCTTGGCGAGCACTCTATGGCCTGAATGCGTGCGTCTCCCCGTGCCAGATCATATGGCGAAACCCTAACCCCAAGGTGATGGTGTTGGGGCGGGGGCGGGGGGCTTTGGGGCTGATTAGGTTAGGAGGGCAGAGCCCTCAGGAATGGAATGATGAGATTCCAGAGGGACCCCTTGTCCCTCCCACCATGGGAGGACATGGTGAGAAGAGGTCTATCTGCAACACAGAAGAGGTCCTCACCAGGACCCCACCATGCTGGCACCCTCATCTTGGACTTCCATTCCCCAGAATGGTGAGAAAGAAATTTCTGTTCTTTATTAGCCATCCAGTGTGTGGTATTTTGTTATATTGCCTGAACCGTCTAAGATAAGGATGGGGGTGGGGTGGGAGACAGTCTCATGCATCAGGGGCCGGATTTGAGGGACCAAGGGCAGAGCATGCGGGAGGGCATGGAGTCCAGGGACACAAAGTGGTTCCAGAGACGCGGAGCTGAGAAGGGTGGCAGGGGCGGGGAGAGGGACCCGGATTGAGGCTGCTGGGTTTGCTGATGGCGGGAGGGGAGAGGCTTGAGCAGTTGCCCATGCTGGCATAGAAAGTGCTGGTGGAAAGGAAAGGGGCAGCCCTAACCGGTTTGGCTCAGTGGACAGGGCGTTGGCCTGCGGACGGAAGGGTCCCAGGTTCGAATCCCGTCAAGGGCATGTATGTGCCTGGGTTGCTGGCTCCGCCCCAGCCCGGGCGCAGGTGGGGGCGCGTGCAGGAGGCAACCAATGCATGTGTTTCTCTCACATGGATATTTCTCTCTGTCTCTCCCTCTCCCTTCCACTCTCTCTAAAAATCATTGGAAAAATATCCTTGGGTGAGGATAAAAAAAAAAGAAAGAAAGAAAGAAAGGGGCAGAGGTGGGAAGAAGGGGTGACAGCGGAACTTGGTTCTCAAGTATTGAGAAGGTTCCAAGGACAAGTGGTAACTGGACTTGGACGAGGCTGCTCTTCAACAGAGTTCTCCTCGGGCGGAGGCCCCTGGGAAGATGGGAGTGGCTCAAGCACTTTGGATATCGTCCCATCTTTGAAGATCTCCCAGGCCTAGCCCGGCTGGTGTGACTCAATGGTTGAGCTTCGACCTATGAACCAGAAGGTCATGGTTCGATTCCCGGTCAGGGTACAGGTACAGGTTGCAGGCTCGATCCCCAGTGTGGGACGTGCAGGAGGCAGCCGATCGATGACTCTCTCTCATCATTGATGTTTCTCTCCCTCTCTCCCCCTCTCTCTTCCTTTCTGAAATCGATAAAAATATACAAAAAAATTAAAATAAAAATATGTTAAAAAACAAAACAAAGATTCCCAGGCTTTCCTGGGACCCTGCTGGGCACAGCCTTCCTCTGCACCCTGAATACCTCTCCCTCTTCTCTGCTTCCTCTGAGCTTCAGCCTGAGCCCCTCCTTCCCTCCCTCTCTCCCTCCCTCCCTCCTTCATGTGATCCACAAGAGCAGGATGGGCCCCAGGAGGAGGGTTAGATAAGGCAGTGTGGCAAATACCATACAATCCTCTTCTGATACGATCGTCTGCCCCACCTCTATCGCTTGCCTTCTCTGTGCGGGGCCTATGGATGATCCCTGGGGGACGTCAAGGGTCCAGGAGTTGGGGGAGAGAGGGGGCATGCCACATTTGGGAGTGGTGACAGGTGACAGGGAAGGGAGGGCCCCCGCAGTGGGTGTGCCCTGCTGGTAGGAGAGGGGGTGCTGCGTAGGGGTTTGCGGGCTCCAATGGGTGGCTAGTGAATTATTCATTTGTCAACCACTGCACCCAGGCTGCCTGCCAGGAGGATGCCCCGTGACCCAGGGCTTGAAAAATTAATGTGTTCATTGAGTCATTCCCTCGACTCACATTCACGGGCACCTACTGCTTGCTGAGCCCCAGCCTCTTCACATCACGAAAGGCCCAGGGGAGCAGCGAGAGTCCCAGCTGCGCTGCTTAACTGGCGAGCACAGTGGGCGAGGAGGTGACAGGCCGGGGCCAGAGGAAAGAGGGCTACGGTTTGGGTGTGGGCACGTGTGTACACGTGTGCACCTCTCTGTCAGTGGTGGGAGTGCCTGATGGGCACGTGTGTCTTTATGTGTGAGTGCATGGAGAGCAATGTGTACAGTGCATGAATATGGGAGGCTGGGATCCCCAAAGACCCACAGCTCCTTTAGGTGGGTGCTCCAGGCTCTCTAGGTTTCAATCTCGGGCTGGGCCAGAGGGAGCTGGGGAGAAGGATGTGGGGCAGGAATGCCTTCACTGGGCTGAGCATGCGCAAAGACCCTCAGCTGGGACTCCCATCATCTTCAGGGAGCTGCCCGAGGTCCTCGCCATGAGTGGCAAAGTGGTGGCACCTGAGGCTGGCGACCCCACAAGGACTGGCATGTCAGACCTAGGCCGCCCATTCAGCCTCACATTTTAGGAAGCTTGCTCGGGTGGCTGACATTGTGGGCTAAGGAGTCGCGCCCCCAAAAGATGTGCCCACGTTCTGATTCCTGGAACCTGTGAATGTGACCTTATTGGCAAAGGGGTCTTTGCAGAAGTAATGAAGTTAAGGATCTTCAGATGAGACCATCCTGGATTACCCTGGTGGCCCCAAATACAATGTGTCCTTATGTGAAGGTGGAGGCAGAGATGGGAGTGATGTGGCCACAAGCCAAGGGATGCTTGAGACCACCAAAAGCTGGAAGAGGCAAGAAAGGTCCTCCCCCATGAAAGATGAAACAGAGGGCCGGAGACCATGGGATACCAGGACACAGGCTTTATTGGAGAAGACCCTGCCGGGCTACCTTCCAAAGAGAAAGAGCACATGAGCTGGGGTGAACACGCCTTTTGAGGGGAGGAAAAGAGGGGACGGGGCTTAGGGCACTCAGCACACGCTGATTGGTGGTTTCATGTAAGGCACATGATTAGGCACCTAGGGACTTAGGAATCGGGGGCTTAGGGTATTTGGCAGGTGCTGATTGGTGGTTCAATGTACAGTCCATATAAGGTGTTCAGGAGTGTCCGGCTGCAGGTGGAGTTTACGTCATACTCCGTCCATCAGTTGGGGGAAGGGAGGATCTATCACCCCAGAACTTCTGGAGGGGGCACGGCTCTTCAGGCACCAGTTTCCGACTTCTGGCCTCCAGAATTGGGAGACGGTAAACTCCTGTTGTTTTAAGCCCACAGCTTGTGGTCATTTGTTTCAGCAGCCATGGGAAACAGCTGGCTGATGTGGAGAGAAGACTGGGGGGAGCTGGTGGGGTGGGGGTCTGAGGAGGGGAATGAAGGCTGGGTGGGTGGGGGTGAGTGGGAGGTGGAGCCATCAGGAGGTGGAGCCTTGTCACCCAGGCAGAAGGATTTGGGAACAGTGACTTTTCCTCTCAACTTCCCAGCTCTCTCACATCAGCAATTATTTGACTCCATCAGAATGACCCGAGTGAGGCTGCGAGTTCCTTTGGTGCGCCACACGCACCTAGAACGCCCGATGCACCATTTCCTGTTTGTGCCAGACACAAACGAAACGTGGCATGGCCCTGTGAGTTGAATACTCAACCTTCATCCGGCAAACATGGAAAACTTTCTACTGCGGGCCGGGCTGGAAAGGCGAGCAGCAAGCAGATTCCCAAGGGCTGCAGGGCTGCTGCAAAACAGAGACCAACACCCCTAACGCCCTCCTTCTGCGCGCAGCACCTCCTCCGGGGCTCATCTGCACGCCTGGGCACTAAGGCAAACCTGGATTTGGCTTTTTACGAAACTGACACTGGATCACACGCCATTTCCTGTTGGGAGCCGCCCAAGTCTCAGCGTGAACTCCCGTAAGCGCCCTGCGCCTAGGGCTGGGCTTGGCAGACGCTCCCCGTCCCACACTGCGCTGGGCCACCAGCCCGGAGCGACACCTTAGTCGGACCCCAGCTCAGGTGCCTGGGGGTGACCTCGTTGCGCCCCGGAGGTTCGGGCGTGCAGCTCCCTTAGGTTGGGGACTGGGCGGCGGGCCCGACGTTCCCAAGGGCAGGGCTAGAGGCAAATGGGGGCGGAGCGTGCGGGGTCCCAGGGCGTGACGTGACTCCTGGAGGCGGGGCCTGCGTGTTCCGGGGGCGGACCTGAGGCTTTCGGGGGCGGGGCTCAGGGGGCGCGGTGGGCAGCCAGGGGTGCGAGTGGTCAGGCTGCAGCGGCCTCTGCGCCTGCGCCTGCCAGGGCTTGAGCCTGCGCCCGCTCCTCCTCCCGCCTTCTGCGCGCCGCCGCGCGCTCGCCCCCGGACGGGGGGGCGGGGGGACCGGGGTGGCGGGCCGGCCCGGGCGGGGCGGGGCAGGTGGGGCCGCCGGGCGGGGCAGGGCGGCCGCGCCCGCCGCTAGGACCCCCGCCGGCGGCGGCCACGCGCTGGGGACTCTTGCCCTTCCCGTCGGGGGTCTGGGGCCTCCGGGCGGGGCCCCATGGAGGACCTTAGCCAGGACAGCTGCGGAGGGGAGGACGCGGCGCCGGGCGCCAAGGGGTGGCCCGCACCCCAGGCGAGGGTGCACTTCCGTGTGACAAGGTTCATCATGGAGGCAGGTAACCGTGGCCGGGAAGAGAGTCAGTCCCACGCGGGCGGGATGTGGAGGCCAGGGTCTGCGGGTCGAGGCCAGCGTTGCGGGGGCCCCCCGATCCCCGGAGGAGGGGACCCTCACCACGCGGAGCCCGCGTGGCTGGGCAGGGGGAAGAGATCGGGCCTGAACCGGGCCTCTGCCTTCCGCCACGCCCTGGGTACTAGGCTTTGAGTTGCAAGGCAGACGCGGGCATTGTCATTTCACCACCCTGCGCTCAGGCCCAGAGAGAGGAACTGGCCCCAGCTAGAAGGTGGCCGAGTCGGGGTGCCCGCAGCTAGTTGAGTGTACTGTGCCTTTTGCCACTCCTGTCCCGCAGCACACAGGGACACTGCATGGCACTTGGTTGCGCCGAGCCTTTTGAGCACGTGCTTGCAGAGGCTTGTGACAAGCCTTGTTAGAGAGATCCTGTCACACCGGGGACCCAGGGCGCCCACGGTGGTTTTGGGCGCCCCTGATCCCAAGTTAGGCAATGAAACAATCGGATTCCTGGAGAGACATTGTTCAGCTGTCAAAAGTATCTAAATCAGCTGGCAGACGGTTACTTTCTATGTTTGTTACTTTGTGTGCACTTTGAGGGAGAGGGGGTTGGATGGGTTTCAAGTCAAGGCGGGCAGTTTGTGGAAATGATGCAGAGCCATAATATTTCTAAGAAGAGTCGCAAAGTGTATCAGGAGGGGTGGCAGTGTCCCCTCAAATGCTGTATTCATCTGCTCCGAGGGTCCATGTAAACCAGGAAAGCAAGCTGCCTTTTGAGAGTTGGCTGCATAAAACAAGACTTGGTGGAAGGTCAGATGCAGCAAAACCACCGTATTGACATCTCTGGGAATAAGGGGTCCCATGTAGGAACTGTTGATGTAACTGAAATTTAAATCTTTTTTAAAAAAATATTTATTGATTTCAGAGAGGAAGGGAGAGAGAGAGAGAGAGAGAGAGAGAGAGAGAGAGAGAGAGAGAGAGAGAAACATCAATGATGAGAGAGAATCATCAATCAGCTGCCTCCTGCAGGCCTCACACTGGGGATCGAGCCCGCAACCCGGGCATGTGCCCTGACCGGGAATCGAACTGTGATCTCCTGGTTCATAGGTGGACGCTCAACCACTGAGCCATGTGCTGGCCGGGCTGAAGTTTAAATCTTGAAATACTTAAAGCTCTTTAGGTATCACTTTTGAAGGACTTCTCTATTAAAACGTATTGCCTATGCCTTTGCCTTCTGTGCGAAGCTGAATACTGGTCCTCTGGAGATGTTCCCATTCTCAGCCCCGGAACCTGCAATTGTTACCTTATGTAGCAAAAGAGACTTGACAGGTGGACTTAAGCATCTTGCGCAGGGGGAACTATCCTAGATTATCGGATGGGCCTGATATAATCACACCCATCCTCAAAGAGAGAGGCATGGGAGGGACAGGCAGAAGAGAAGGCCGGGTGATGATGGAAGCAGAGTTAGAAGGTGCTACACTGCCTGTTTTGAAGGTAGAGGAGGGGGCCACAAGCCAAAGACTGCACGTGTGTCCAGAAGCTGGAAAGGGCAAGGAAACAGATTCTCCCCTGGAGCTTCCAGAACGAACCAGTCCTGCCAAACACCTTAAGCTTAGCCCCCCAAGTCTCATTTTGGACTTCTGACCACCAGGATTGTGAGAGGAGAAAAAAGTGTGTTGTTTTAAGCCACTGAGTTTGTGGTAACTTGTTAAAGTAGCAGCTGATACAGTTTCTCAGGCAGATTATTGTTGGTGGTTCTCCACCTTCTTTTAATTTATTGGCTGCCATCTAACCTTCTCTTGTGAATCCTGGTCATTTGTTTTGGTTCTCTGACCCATTGCAGTGATTTCCTTAGAAGCTCTAAGGGTGGAGTGGAGGGAGAGCTTGAACCCGGAAGCAAACCACCTTGTTATGTTTTTGTTTATTTTGTTTGCCTGTTTGTTTTAGAGAGAGAGGGAGAGGGAGGGAGAAACATCGATGTGAGAGCCGAGCATCCATCAGCTGCCTCCTGCCCATCCCGTTCCTGGGATCAAGCCCGCAACCAGGCATGCGCCCTGATGGGAATCGAACCAGCAGCCTTTTGGTGCACGGGACGACACTCAACCAACTGAACCACCCGGCCCGGGCAGCTGTGCTCTGTTTTTGGAGTTCTGTTCCCTTGTCAGTGTGTCAGTTTTCCTCCCTGGGCCTGGCTGTGGCTTTTCTCCTGCTGTGCCTGCAGCTACCTTTGGCAGGCACTCTGCTTGCCTTTTCTAACCTGCAGACTAGGAAACCAGTGCTGAATAAAACCTTTTTTTTAAAAAAAACATATTTTATGGGCTTAAGAGAGGAAGGGAAAGGGAGAGAAAGACAGAAACATCTATGATGAGAGAGAATCATTGATCAGCTGCCTCCTGCACGCCCCACATGGGGGATCGAGCTCTTAACCTGGGCATGTGCCCTGACTGGGAATCGAACCGTGACTTCCTGGTTCATGGGTCAACGCTCAACCACTGAGCCACACCAGCCGGGCAAGTATAATCTTTTATTGGGGGGGGGGTTAAATTGATTTTTTAGAGAGAGAGGAAGGGAGAGACAGAGAGAGAGAGATAGAGAGAGAGAAACATCAATGTGAGAGAGAAACAGCACTTGGTTGCCTTCTGCACACATCCCAACTGGGGATGGAAGGAACCTGCACCCTGGTGATGTGCCCTGACTGGGAATTGAACCCCCCACCTTCAGGTGTACGGGACGATGCTCCAACCAACTGATCCACACTGGCCAGGGCCTGAGTCTAATCTTTACACTGAGTGGCCAGATTATGATCTCTGAACGCATAATAATCTGGCCACTCAGTGTATATCCTATATAATAAAAGGCTAATATGCAAATTGTCCCCTCGACAAGGAGTTCGACCAGCAGGCCGGCCAACTGCCCATGTCCCCTCCTCCTGGCCAGGCTGGCCGGGCTCCACCCATGCACGAATTCATGCACCGGGCCTCTAATATATATATATATATATATATACACACACACACACATACACACACACACACACACACACACACACACACACACACACACACACACTGAGTGGCCAGATTATTATGAATTCAGAGATCATAATAATCTGGCCACTTGGTATATATTGATCAATTGATTGGATTTGTTGGGGTGACATTGGTTAACAAACCCCAGGACCAGTAACCCCAGGACCTGTGGTATCTGTCTGATGCTCAGAGGCCATTTTTCGCTCCTGCCATCTTGGCAGGATTTTGGTTAGCTGAGCGGAGGGAGCGGAGCTGAGCTCTAGTTAAGCGCTTGCTGGCAACACACACACAACAGTGGGGTGGTCCTTTCAAGATGCTGTGCAGAAGCTGCGATTGCAGGAGCTAACTGGGCAGTAGTCTCATTGCTTCACCTGTGTGGTCTGCAGAGCTGAGGCTGGGGGTGACCTGGGGGCGTGGGAGAAGGGCAGGGTCTGCTGAGTGACTGGAGCTTTGAGCACAAGCCCTAGGGGCCTGTTAGGCCATTAGAGTCTGAGAAAGCTCGCTCTAAGCCCCTCAGGCCGAGGACTCCATGAAAGACCCAGTCACTGCTGACTGGGCTCCAAGGTCTTGGTCTTGTCCCAGCAGGTCTGTGCCTTAGGGCGCAACCCAGCAGCTCCCCTCACCCTGGAGGAGGGGGTGGGCGCTGGGTTGAAGTATCTCCTGCCTATTTTCTCTCGGTAGGTGTCAAGCTAGGCATGCAGTCCATTCCCATCGCCACCGCCTGTACCATTTACCATAAGTTCTTCTGCGAGATCAACGTGGACGCCTATGACCCCTACTTGGTCGCCATGTCTTCCCTTTACTTGGCTGGCAAAGTGGAAGAACAGCCCCTGCGAACGCGTGACATCATCAACGTGTCCAACAGGTGACAGCTTCCGGGCCCAGGTCTTTGGGGACACTTCCTGGTGTCCACCCAATGGGGGAGGGCAGAGAAGGGTCCCACTGTGCCCTGCCTGCCAGGCACTAGCAGTCAAGCTTCGAAGGAAGCACCTGGGTGGCCTTGAACCCGGGCTGGAAGTACTAGCAGCAAAGGTGGCAATGAGCCTTGCCGGCGTGGCTCAGTGGCTGAGCGTTGACTTATGAGCCAGGAGGCCACAGTTCGATTCCCTGTCGGGACACATGCCCGGATGATGGGCCCTATCCCCGGGGGGAGGGAGAGCATGCAGAAGGCAGCCGATCAGTCATTCTCTCTCATGATTGATGTTTCTAGCTTTCCGTCTCTCTTCCTCTCTGAAGTCAGTATATTAAAAAAAAAAAAAAAGTGGGCATGAGCTGGTGTCGGAAGCCTGGAGGGGGTCTGTGGGAAAGAAGTTTGGACCAGATAATGGGAAGCCTCAAAGGCCAGGTGGAGTGGGGAGGGGGTTGGTATGAAGAAGTCTGGGTGTCAGGGTGAGGGAGGCGTGGCTGGAATAGAGGGAGCCTGGAGAGATGTGTTGAACGAGTTCATCTGGTCCAGTGGTCGGCAAACTCATTAGTCAACAGAGCCAAATATCAACAGTACAACGATTGAAATTTCTTTTGAGAGCCAATTTTTTTAAACTTAAACTTCTTCTAACGCCACTTCTTCAAAATAGACTCGCCCAGGCCGTGGTATTTTGTGGAAGAGCCACACTCAAGGGGCCAGAGAGCCGCATGTGGCTCACGAGCCGCAGTTTGCCGACTACGGATCTGGTCCATTGGACAGGAAAGAGGTCAGCCCATCATACAGGGGAGTATATGGACCCAGCTGGGCAAACGTCTTATTTATATTTACTTATATATATTTATTTTTAAAGATCTTTTTAATTGATTATTAGAGAGAGAGGAAGGGAGAGGGGGAGAGAGAGAAATATTGATGTGAGAGTGAAACATTGATCGGCCACCGCCTGCACATCCCCTACCGGGTATCGAGCCCACAACCCGGGCATGTGCGTTGACTGGAATGGAACCAGTGACCTTTCTGTGCATGGGATGATGCCCAACCAACTGAGCCACACCGGCCAGGGCTCCTCTTATTTATATGTAGATGGTGAGAGAAACCCAGTCAGAGCTGCTAAGGAGTGTCTCTGGCCCTGGTGTGGGCATCAACTCTGGGCCCAACTGTGTTCCTGTAAGGCAGGGGTGGGGAACATCTGGCCCGCGGGCCATATAAGGCCTGCAAAATCATTTGGTCTGGCCCTGCCAAGGCATTAGGGCTGAGTTAATGAGATGTTTGACCAAATAAAGCAGGCTCATCTTTAAAAAAATATTTTTATTGATTTCAGAGAGCAAGGGAGAGGGAGACAGAGATAGAAACATCAGTGATGAGAGAGAATCATTGATCAGCTGCCTCCTGCATGCCCTACACTGGGGATCAAACCCGCAACCCGAGCATGTGCCCTTGACCGGAACCGAACCCGGGACCCTTTAGTCCGCAGGCCAATGCTCTATCCACTGAACCAAACCGGCTAGGGCTAAAGCAGGCTAATTTTTAAGTGGATCATTTTGTATGGCCTGTGCATGATGTAATAAATATCCACATGGCCCTTGGCAAAAAAAAGGTTCCCCACCCCTTGCTGTAGGGGAAGGATGTGGGGTCCAGCCAGCGGGCAGGCTGCGTCCAGGCCCTCAGGACCCAGGAGAAAGTGATTTATGGAAAGTTACTGACTAGCGGGGCCTCATAGCCGTTCCAGGAACTCTAATCATTAGGGAAGAAAACTGTTCTGTGCTGTTTCTCTTTTAATAAACAGGTTAGAGAAAAAGCACTCCCCATCCACTAAAAGCACGGCAGGTTCACAGTGTACCTCAAAAGACTAAGAGGAAAACAGGAGAGGGCGGCGAGGGAGGGCGGCGGGAGTCCACCCGTAATTGCCATGCCCCCAGCAGGGAACACTGGCAGAGGGGAAATTGTATTGATCGCTCACTAGACATGGGGGCCAGGTGGGGTTCTGTGGGAACTGGAAAATGAGTGAGGAGCTAGGAAGGATGAGTCATTGGCAGAGAGGTTTTTAGTTTTTTGTTTTTTTTTTTGAGAGAGAGTGGGAGGGGGAGAGACACAGAGAGAGAAACATCGATGTGACAGACACATTGATTGGTTGCCTCCCACATGTGCCCCAACCAGGGCCAGGGATTGAGCCTGCAGCTGAGGTATGTGCCCTTGATTGGAATCGAACCTGGGACCCTGCAGTCTGCAGGCCAACGCTCTATCTAGGGCCAGAGAGCCTACATTTATACATTTTTTAAAAATATTTTTTTTATTGGTTTCAGAGAAGAAGAGAGAGGGAGATAGAAATATCAATGGTGAGAGAGAATCATTGACCGGCTGCCTCCTGCACGCCCCCTACTGGGGATCCAGCCCACACCCCGGGCATGTGCCCTTGACTGGAATTGAACCTGGGACCCTTCAGTCCACAGGCCAATGCTCTATCCACTGAGCCAAACCAGCTAGGGCCTACCTTTATACTTGACATCTTTCTGGGGGATATGGGACAGCCCATCAGGACTAAAACTAGAAGCTGGCTTCTCTCTTCCATTGGTTACTGTTTTTATCCTGTACATTAGACTGTAGATGAAGAACAATTTATAAAAACAGAAGTAGCTCTAGCTAGTTTGGCTCAATGGGTAAAGCATTGGCCTGCAGACCCAAGGGTCCTGGGTTCGATTCCTGTTAAGGGCACACACCTCAGTTGCAGGTTCCTCCCCGGCCTGGGCCCTGGTTGGGGCACGTGCAGGAGGCAACCAGTCGATGTGTTTCTCTCACATCGATGTTTCTCTCTGTCTTTCCCTCTCTCTTCCACTCTCCCTAAAAATCAATGGAAAAATATCCTCGGGTGAGGATTAAAACAACAACAACAACAAACAGCAACAACAAAAAACAAAACAGAAGTAGAATGACACTATGTTAATCGTTCGGCAGAAGGATATTGGAGTTTAGATCTGGCTATCATGTGACTTCAGAGACATCACGTGACTTCAGGGACTGCTCAGGGCCACTTCCCTGGCTGCCGTCAGCACCGCCATTTCTCCGCAGGTACTTCCACCCGGGCAGCGAGCCCTTGGAGCTGGACTCCCGATTCTGGGTGATCCGGGACAGCATCGTGCAGTGCGAGCTCCTTGTGCTGCGGGTACTGCGCTTCCAAGTCTCCTTTCAGCACCCACACAAGGTACGGACCTCTTCGTTCTTTATACCGGAAGTGCACCCCTCGAATCCTTGAGAGCACCTGGGGGATGTTAGAAGGGCAGGGTCCCAGCTGGGCACCGGGGCTCCCTATGGCACGCAGTGACGGGCTCAGGCAGCCTCTCCTGTCCCACTCGTGGAGTTTTCTGAGGTTCTGCCTTTTCTGCCTGCTCAGCTGTGGTCACGAGCCGGGATCCGGGCTGTCCTCTGAAGCCCTTGAGGATCCCGTGACCCACATATACTGTGCTCTCAGTGAGCCACAGGAAACAGGCTTGGTTTGTGACCTGCTAGAGTTCCTGTCCCCAAGAGCGCTGCTCTGCCTCGGAGTTTGCATCCAGTTCAGTTTTTTTTTTTTAAATTGATTTTTAGAGAGAGGAAGGAAGAGAGAGACGGAGAGAGGGAGAGAAACATTGATGTGAGAGAGTCACATCGATTGGTTGCCTCCCACATGCGCCCCAACTGCCAGGGATCGAACCTGCAACCGAGGTATGTGCCCTTGACCACTGCGCATATCGGCACACTTTTGACTGCTAGAACAAATAAATCCCAACGGAAGAACTGTTTCAAACAGCAGCAAAAAGAACACGTTAAACCCTTAAAGCACTTGGACATTGTGGGTGGGGGTGGGGGGGGGTTGGAGGGCTCTGTGCCAGGATTTTGTTTCTTTGTAATTGAATTTTTATTGAGGTAAGTGTAGATATATAAGCAGTTGGAAATAACACAGAGACTCCCCATTTAAGATAGACACTTTGCCCAGTCTCGCTGAATGGAAACATTTTGTAAAACGAATACAATGTAGCAGCCGGGGCGTGGACATTGCTACAGTGTTACCTGGTCATTACTTGTACTGCGCTGGTGCCATACAATATAATTTATGCTCGTGTGTCATGTATCCACCACCCCAGTTAGATACAAAATAACTCCTATCACCTCAAGGATCCCTCATGTTGCCCTTTTTTATAATCTCACCCCTCCCTTCCACACCACGAACCTACTCCTGGAAACCCCCCCCCCGGCGGCAATTTTGAAAGTTGAGTTTCCTGGCGCCGGCTCGATGCAGGGGCAAGGCAGGAGGGCTGGAGCCCCACAGGGCAGGACTCACTGGTGCGTTCAGTTGAGCAGGAGGTTCAGGCAAAGCAGCCGTCTCCCCAGGGCGGGAGCTGACATAACTGAACTGGAAGTTCATTGACAAGAGCTCACCGCCATGGGCGCTGTTGCAAAATGTAGTCACCTGTCTCTAGTTCCCCCGAAAGCAGGGTCCTGTCTCGCTGGGCACATGGGCGCCACGCTCTGTTCTGTAGATGAAGGTGCTATCTCCGGAGCTTATGTTTGAGGAGGGTACGGGGGGCAGGGGGGGGGGCAGTGATGCTGATAGTGGCCAGAGCAGGGCCATGTGATGGAGAGGGATTTCGCGGGGGTGGCCATTAAGAGTGGTCCAGGCAGGTTACAGGAGTGGGGCCTGGGGGACAAGCGTGGGTGGGCACGGGGGGGCCTGGGGCAGGAGTGGAGATGATTTCAGGCTGAGGGATCAGTGGGTGTCAGGGCCCTGAGGTGGAGGCACCTGGCGGTCAAACACAGCAGGGAGGTGGGGTGCGGGCGACGAGGCCGAGAGGGAGGCCGGTCTCAGATGCCAGCGGAAGGCACTGGGGCTTTAGTCTACATCAGTGGTCAGCAAACCGCGGCTCGCGAGCCACATGCGGCCCTTTGGCCCCTTGAGTGTGGCTCTTCCACAAAATACCACATGCGGGCGCGCACGTACAGTGCGATTGAAACTTCGTGGCCCATGCGCAGAAGTCGGTTTTCGGCCTGGGCGAGTCTATTTTGAAGAAGTGGCATTAGCAGAAGAGGGGGGTGTCGGTCCGTCGGGTGACGGGAGATGCCGCGCATGTGGCTCGCGAGCCCGCGGGTTGCGGACCACTGTTCTAAGTGACACAGAGCACCACTGGAAGGCGTGCTCCGGAGGTGACTCGGGCCGATCTGTATTTTATACACATCGAGCCGGCTTTCGGGCGAGTGGCTGGCGGGCAGCGGCAGCTCAGTGCCCCACAGTGAGGAGGCGGGTGACTGGGGGCCACAGCCCTGCGAGCCAAGAGGCTGACTGGCGTGTCTTTGCAGTACCTGCTCCACTACCTGATTTCTCTCAAGAACTGGCTGAATCGTTACAGCTGGCAACGGACCCCCATCTCCGTCACTGCCTGGGCCCTGCTGCGGGACAGCTACCACGGGGGGCTGTGCCTCCGGTTCCGGGCGCAGCACATAGCGGTGGCGGCGCTCCACCTGGCCCTGCAGGTCTATGGGGTCGAGGTGCCCGCCGAGGCCGAGGCCGAGAAGCCATGGTGGCAGGTGAGGTGACTGCTCAGTGCACGGGCATGTGTCCCCCTTTCCTTTGCCTCAGGACTTTAGAAGTCCCTGTCTCTTCGTAGCGATGGCCCAGCAGAGAGATGTGGGCCACTTGGGAACACGGAAGCTTGGAAATGCCCTGTCATTTCTGAGTCGAAGGCAGGGACGCTCCCCTTGGCACTGTGGGCGTTTGGGGCTGGGCCATTCTCTGAGCGGAGGCATCCTGGGCACTAGGATATTGAGCAGCATCGCTGGCCTCCGCCCACTCAGAGCCAGGGGCATCTCCCCACTAGTCGTACCAACCAAAGAGGTCTCTAGATATTGCTAAGCGTCCCCGGGTAGGGGTCCCCCTAAGTTGAGAATTACTGAGCTCAGTCAAGCACTTTTATTGAATGGAGTGGATGCTTGTCATAGGTCAGAGGTTAATAAACTTGGCTTCGCATCAGAAGTATGGGGGGGGGTGCTCTAAAACAGCGGTCGCCAACTGGTGGTCTGTGGACCATTGGTGGTCCATGAGGTCTGAAAGGTTGGCAACTGCTGCTCTAAAAAGATGGAGGGATGATGGGTAGGTAGATAGATGATGGAGAAAGATAGGTAGATAGAAGATGGATAGATGGATAGATTAGATAGATGAATGATAGGTAGATAGGTAGAGAGCTAGTTAGATGGATGGATGGGTGAGTAGATTAGCTAGATGATAGACAGGTAGAGAGAGGAGATGATGGTGGGTAGGTTCCCCTGCCTCCCCTAGACTTGCAGAATCCAAAGTGACATTTGTAGAGAGCAAGGTGACATCTGTCCATCAGAAGGGCTATAGTCAAGGACTTCTGCCCTCTGTCAGATTTCCCCCGAGTGGTCCCCTTATTTTAGAATGGGATTCTGAAACCATTTTCTGTTTTTTTCTTTCCCATACTTGGTCTGCTGCTCCTCTCTTCATAACACCTCATTGTCTAGCCTTGGTCTAAAACAAGCATGTCAAACTCAAAGGCTGACACGGGCCAAATAACCAAGGTTGAAGTGTATGTGGCCGCAAAACAACAAAAGCTTCCATTTTCATAGAAATGTAGGTTTATTTTGATAGAGACATGCTGAATACAAAGGGCTGAAATACATGAGTCATCATTCACATAAAATAATAGAACATTTTAATAAAAAGTAGTATTTTTTCTTGAACATTAACTTACCAGACACTGAATAACTGAACAAATTAATAAGTGTCACGCAAATAAACCCATTTTTCTTGTTCTCTGAAAGCGAAATATTTCCTGTTGCGCACACCAAACAAGTCAGTCCAAGACTAATGATGTGGCCATCGGCTGCTAAAATATTCGCTGCTAGTGTGAGTGGAGAGAAATGGTGCGCTTGCGCGTAAGGCGCATAAGGGACATGAATGCAACACGATTATAGTCACCAGTCATTAGCGAACGTTGTAGTTCATTATTAATAATTTATAATAATAAAAGCATAATATGCTTATTAGACTGGACGTCCTTCCGGACGAAGCCAGGGTTGCGAGGGCCTAGGCAAGCCGCCACAGCTGCGAGGGCCGAGCCCCTTGCACGAATTTCGTGCATCAGGCCTCTAGTTATGTATAACAGGATATTGTGAAAATTAAGTTACAAAATTTTTATTAAAACGTTTCTTACATACCGTTACATTGGCTAGGCTGCAAAAATATTCGTTGTGGGCCGCATGCAGCCTGCTGGCCTCGAGTTTGACATGCTTGGTCTAGAACAGTGGTCGGCAAACTGTGGCTCGCGTGCCACATGAGGCTCACGAGCCGCGGTTTGCCGCTCTGTTGACTAATGAGTTTGCCAACCACTGACCTAGACTCTCGATTCCAATAATTACAGGCTGTTGTTGTTCCTTGTGATTAAGCCCCTATCCCAGTGGTCGGCAAACTCATTAGTCAACAGAGCGGCAAACCACGGCTCGCGAGCCACAGTTTGCCGACCACTGGTCTAGAATAAGGTTCTATGTAAGCAGAATTCGAGGTAACCGGAGGTGTCTCCTTTTGGTGTATCCTCCTCCTGCACAAACCCACAGTGGCCAGAAGTCTTCTAAATGCGTCATCGATGATCTGTTTCCCATAAGGGAGTGTGCCCCATGGGTGCTGTCCTGGGCCAGCTCCTCACTACCCCTCTCCCCCCTCTCCTCCCCTTGCAGCTCTTGGCTTACATGGGCCCTCCCCCTTCCTGACACTCCCTCCCCGCAGTCTGCTTGCCCTCCATGGGAGTCCACAGTTTTTCCTGCTCTTTGCTCTGCTGGCCTTTATTGTCTATCGAATTCCCCCCACCGCCCCTCGCCAGACTATAAGCGCCTGGAGGCCAGGGGTCTTGTCTGCTTTATCAACTGCCTCGCATTTAGTGCCTGGACCTGGCACGTAGTAGGTGCTCACATGTCTGAACAAATGTATCCATAGTCTGATCTTGGGCCAGATGCACCCCCATAGCATGGCGATGGAAGGGCATCTGTATGCACAGAAAGTATTGCTCCACGCATGGGCTTCTCGGGGCTCCCAGATCCCATGCCTGCAGTGTCCCTGCTCTGTTGCAATCAGGTGGTGGCAGAGGACCTGCCAGTCCCTGGCCCTGTTTTCTCAGGACACCTGGTGGGCACGGAGGCCTCAGTCCCTCAGCTGCTTGGATCTGCAATGTCGTCACTGGTTACCACTGTCCCTGCGTCTGTCCTCTGTGTCTGCCTTCCTGCACTCCTTCCTCTTCACTTGCTCCTGGCCGTCCCTGGGCGCCACTGTACCACCCGCCTCTGCTTCAGACTCTCGCTTCATGCTCTAGGCTCTCGCGAGAGAAAGGCGCCCGGATGCGGCTCCACTAGGACCCTGTTTTCTGGGCACCACAGACTTAACCAGTAATTGTTACAACTGGGAAGAAGCGGCTTCTTCTTCGGGGTGGGGCACTCAGGTTCACCCAAGTCTTCACCTTTTCTGGATGATTCCGGGCCTGGTGCACTGTGTGCATCCTGGGCACCCTGTGAGCGCCAGCTCCCCATGGCGCCTGCCTGCCCCATCCTGACACTCCTGTCTGATCTGTAAACACTTTCTCTGCTCGCATGCTCTCCGCCGCCACTGTTCGCAGCAACCGCCTCTCTGTTGTCACTTGTCTGCTGGGGGCTGGGGCTCCGCCGTGCAGTCAGGAGACTTAGCAAAGCTTGACGCGCTTGCCCACCAGAAGCCTGCGCTCCACGGTGCCTGCAGCCGCCGGTCTCTGTGCTGGGCCGCGTCCAGCCTCTGGGTCCGTGAGGCACCGCCTCCAAATTAGTGTGTGGGAGTGCGTGTCAGTTTCCGTCCTCTTTAAGGCTGCATACTAGGCCATGGTCTGGGTGGACCACATTGTGTTTGTCCAGCCCTCCATGGAGGGGCGCTTGGGTGGCTTCCAGCTTTTGGCCCTGGACTACTTTAGTTTTTTTATTTTATTTTATTTTATTTTTTTGCCTCAAAAAGTGACATTTACTCAAAGGAAAAAAAGAAAAAGAAAAAGAAAAAGAAAAAAAATGACAAGATGTCCATCCCTTGGCACCCTTCCCTCCCCCCTCCTGCTCCTCCTCAGCCTGCCAAGGACTGAGAACACTGGCTGGGATGAGATAGCAGGCCAGCCCCTCTCAGATGAGGTCAGCAGCATTGAGGGGCATCTCCTCGATGGAGGTGTAGAGCAAGCATGTCAAACTCAAAGGCTAACACGGGCCAAATAACCAAGGTTGAAGTGTATGTGGGCCGCAAAACAACAAAAGCTTCCATTTTCATAGAAATGTGGGTTCATTTCGATAGACACGTGCTGAATACAAAGGGCTGAAATGAATCATTGTTCACATAAAATAATAGAACATTTTAATAAAAAGTAATATTTTTTCTTGAACATTAACTTACCAGATACTGAATAACTCTATAAATTAATAAGCGTCACGCAAATAAAACTATTTTTCTTGTTCTCTGAAAGTGAAATATTTCCTGTTGCGCACACCAAACAAGTCAGTCCAAGACTAAAGACGTGGCCATCGGCTGCTAAAATATTCGCTGTTAGTATGAGTGGAGAGAAATGGTGCGCCTGCGCGTAAGGCACGTAAGGGAAATGAATGCAACACAATTATAGTCATCAGTCATTAGCGAATGTTGTAGTTCGTTATTAATAATTATGTATAAAGAAAGTTATGAAATTTTTATTAAAACTTTTCTTACATACCGTTATATTGGCTGGGCCGCACAAATATTTGTTGTGGGCCGCGAGTTTGGCATGCTTGTTGTAGAAGGTCACGATGTCTCGAAGAGTCCTCTTGTCTTTGGTCCTGGACTACTTAAAAAAATTATTTTTATTGATTTCAAAGAGGAAGGGAGAGGGAGAGAGAGAGAGAGATAGAAACATCAATGATGAGAGAGAATCATTGATCGGCAGCCCCCTACTGGGGATCAAGCCTGAAACCTGAGCATGTGCCCTGACTGGGAATCAGCCGTGACCTCCGGGTTCACAGGTCGACGCTCAACCACTGAGCCACACCAGCCAGGCATGGACTACTTTTTAAAGGTCACTTCTCGGCTTGAGGTCTCCAGGAGTACACAGGTAGTGGACCCTGCCAAGCAAAACTAAAATGAGTGTACAGCCCTGTCCTGTTTGGCTCAGTGGATAGAGCGTCGGCCTGCAGACTGAAAGGTCCCAGGTTCGATTCTGGTCAAGGGCATGTACCTTGGTTGCGGGCACATCCCCAGTAGGGGGTGTGCAGGAGGCAGCTGATCGATGTTTCTCTCTCATAGATATTTCTAACTCTCTATCCCTCTCCCTTCCTCTCTGTAAAAAAAAATAAATCAATAAAATATATTTAAAAAATAAAATAAAATGAGTAGACACAGGGCGGGTGCAGGAGAGACGGGGCGCAGCTTCCAGGTCCCGGCACTGGTGTGACAACGTGCACGGGCGCTGCCCTCAGGAGAGCATCCCGGAGCAGCAGTGTGCAGGGACTTTCCTGGGAGTGGGCCCTGCAGGCCTGGAGCGCCCACGTGGCTGACCGCGGCCTCACAGTGACATATAGTGAGGTCAAGTGACATATAGTGACATATATGTGACATATAGTGAGCCTCACATATATGTCAGCCTCACAGTGACATATAGTGAGCCCCTGGAGGTCAAGGTCATATGTTGGGCCCACCCCCCTCCCCCTCAGAAAGCACTGTCAGCATAGACTACCTGCAGGGCGCTCGCTCCGGCAAACCAAGGCCTCCTCAGGCAGCGCTGCCAGGTACCTAGAGGTCAGGTACCTAGAGGTCCCTCCCAGGAGCTGAGGGCCAAGGCCAGAACTTCCCTGGGAACATTCAGGGTCAGCCCTGAGCTGCACCCCATCCTTGATTTGGGCCCCTGGGGACTCGCCTTACAATTTTGTCACCTCTCTGGCACAGTTAAGGGGATGGCTGGTCCACCCTATAGAGAAGGGGCCAGCCTAGGTTGGGGTGGGGTCCAGGTGACCCAGCCTGCTTATTTCTGGAAATGGACTCCTACCCCTTTCTCTCTTAAGATGCCCAGAGACCCCACCCCCCCTGACCTGAAAGGGCCCGGGCGGGGATGGTGGGGAGGCAGGAGCCTGTGCTCTGGGCCCAGCTCTATGACCAACTGCCTGTGCAACCTGGGACAGGCCCCCTCTCCTGTTGGAGCCAGGTGATCACCCAGGCCTTTTCCATCTGGAATGTTCTCTGCTTTGTGATCAACCTCGGCAGGTGGGGACTGAACTGGCTTTGCAGCGAGCCGCCGTCACCTCCAATAGCAAGTCCTCGTGCCGTGCCCCCCCCCCCCCCGCCCCACTGTGCAACGCGACTCGACACTTAGCGGCAGGAGCCTCGGTTCACACAGAGGGAGTCTAATCGGAACCTGTTTTCCTTCTCCTTTCTAGGTGTTTAGTGAAGACCTTACCAAGCCAATCATTGATAACATTGTGTCTGATCTCATTCAGATTTATACCATGGACACAGAGATCCCCTAAGGCCCTGGTCCAGGCCTGCCCAAAGAGAAGCCTGGGACGCCCGGCGGCCAGGGGGCGGCGCCACCACATCGCCGTGACCGCCGGTCCCCAGAGGACTGGCTGGGAGGACTGGTTTTGTGCTGCTGGAGACGGGCCGGTGAAGGCGATGACATGCTGCCACTTTGATTCTCAGGCTTTGACTGTCCCCGGCAGCCATGGTCCAGATGGTGAACGGGAGCAGCACCTCCCGCGGGCAGGAGCGTGCTGTGGGCGGCTCTGAGGCGTCCGGGTCTGCTTTTGTCCTTTGAAAGGACGTAGACTGCAGTCGAGGTTTGGGGATCAGTGGAAAGAAAATCAAAGAACGGATGGGACTGTGTACCCCAGGGGATTTTTTTTTTAAAGGCCAGATTTATAGAAAGTATGAATGAATTAACATAGAGGAAATTTTATTTTGTTTAATAAAAGATATGACAAACGCACAGTTTCTTTGCTTTGTAGCCAGTGCTGCCGAGGGCGTTTAGGGGTGCTGTCCTGGCTTGGTTTCCCCTCAAATGCTCTGCTGTCCACGTGGGATTGTCCCTGGTGCTCCTGAGATGGTCCTGGGGCAGGCCCTGCATTGCCTCCTGAGGGCATGATGGCCCAGCGCATACCCATGTCATGCTGGTGTCTTAAAGGAGCCTACGTGTCATCACTCCTCCTCCACTGGGACATTCACAGGGCTTGGGCTTGGCAATCGTCCTGCTTGGTGGAATGAGCATACTTTTTGGAAAGAGGGATTAGGGATTATCATTTGGGTAAAAAACAAAACAAAACAACAAAAAAACCATGCCAGATCTGACATATAAGTAGGAAGTTATACACTTTTTTCTAAGCATTAATAAACTTTTATTTTTTAATCACCTGAAGATATGATTTTTAAAAATATATTTATATTGATTTCAGAGAGGAGGGGAGAGGGAGAGATAGAAACATCAATGATGAGAGAGAATCATTGATCAGCTGCCTCCTGCATGCCCCACACTGGGGATGGAGCCCACAACCCGGGCATGTGCCCTGACTGGGAATCATACCAGTGACTTCCTGGTTCATAGGTCAACGTTCAATCACTGAGCCATGCCGGCCAGGCAAACTTTATTGTTTTTTAGAGAAATGTTAGATTTATAGAAAAAATGATCAGGAATTACAGAGATTTCCCACATACCTTTGTTTCCCCGCCACCCCCCCCCCCCCAAACACACACACTGTTTCCCCTCTTATTTCCTTGCACTGGTGTGGTACATTTGTTACAATTGATGAGCCAACATTGATACATTATTATTAAAGCCCATAGTTTACATTAGGGCTCATTCTTTGGGTTGTAGATTCTATGGGTTCTGACAAATGTATACTGACATGTATCCATCATGACTGTATCATACAGAAGAGTTTCACTGCCCTAAGAATCACCTGTGCTCCATTCATCACTACCTTCCTCCAAGTCACTACAACCAGTGATCGTCCAAAGCTCTTATGCTTTGTCTTTCAGAAGTTCATATAGTTGGAATCACAGAGGATGTAACCTTTTCAGATTGGCTTTTTTCACCGAGCAGGAAGTAATACATGTTTAATGCCAAGATACCGAGTCTAGATGGGGAGTCCTAGAGAATCGCAGAACCATGACACCCCATCCCCATCCCGACTCCCACTCAAAAGGCACCTCTTTTTTTTTTTTAAAAATCCTCATCTGAGGATAATTTTTCCATTGATTTTTAGAGAGTGGGAGGGAGAGAGAGAGAGAGAAACATCGATTGGTTGCCTTCTGTACTGACCAGGGCTGGGGATCGAACCTGTAACGGAGGTATATGCCCTTGACTGGGAATTGAATAAGTGACCTGTGGAAACCCCTTTCACGTCCTGCGTGATTCAGGGTTCCGGTTCAGGGTTCGGGTTTCTGGAGAAGGCCGCACACAAATGAAAAGGAGACTAGAAAAGCATTAATTTGGGAAATGGGGGCCAGGCGGTAGTCCAACTCTAGTGGGAGGACTACTCCTCGCTCTGGCTTTTCCATCCCTTTTATTAAGATTAAAATTATAGGATACACCCATATGCCCTGGGCAGGAAACTCCAATAAAAGCCAATCAGTGAATTTAGGGACTAACAGGTGGGGGCTGCTTCAACTACCAATATCTAGTAATTAGCTCTGACCCTTTAGAGCAATTAAGGCTGACCAGCCCTCCGGATTCCCTGTCCACAGCTCTCTATTATTAAAACAATGATCGGCTTCCGGCAGTGACCTTTTGGTCTATGGGTGGATTCTCTAACCATTGGGCAAGATGGGCCAGGGTGGCACCTTTTTAAAAAAATAAATATGTTTTTATTGATT